>NC_142794.1:15082751-15275450 GCF_049724085.1 Artemia sp. Qi Xiang Cuo | reverse complement strand
TTTTAAACTGATACATGTTCCCTTCAACAGTTCACCTGGACAACTAACTGTAGACTATGGCTGTCTAATGACTAAATAATTTCCCTATTACTACTACTCCGTTCAAGAATAATAATGAGAAGAAGAAGAGGAATAATATTTTATTTTATTATATACATAAAAAAGGTGACAATACTTTAAAAAAAAATACTACATTGAAAAAGGCACATTAAACATGAAAAAAAACACTTATTTTTAATTTATTTATAATAAAAAAATACAACATTTACATAACCACTAGAAAAAAACAACAACAAAAAAACACTTATATAAATACACTTTTTTTTTCTGTTTATTTATAAAAAAATACAACATTTATTGGACTAATGCACACACACTTGTGAAATAATATCATACACTTTTACTTACAACATTTTAAATTTTGGGGTCCACCCCTCCCCCCGGGAATGACCGCTGCGGCGGCCGGGGGCTGGGAAGCGCCGGGCGCCAGGGGCCCGCTGCGGCGGGCCCGGGCCGGGGCTGGCAGTAAATAGTGGAAATTGATCTGCCTTGCACACACACACACACACACACACACACACACACACACACACACACACACACATTGAAAATTGTTTATGATAAAGAATTAAAAATAATTTTAAAAACACCCAATTACTTAAAAAAAAAAACCTCCCACCCAATTTATACTTTTTTTTTAGTGAATTTAAGTTAATTTTTTTAGACCAAGTTGTTTTCTGTACTCTATACATTCAAATCGGTCTGAAGTTAAATAATGACCGTTGGGTAGTACCTTCACACCATCCTCAAGTACATAGACTTTGTCCGATATGGCATACATGGTGTTTTTCTCAACTCTAACTGTGTAGTTTTTAAATTGTAAAGATCGAATCGCCGTGACTTTTACCCTTGGCACCAAACTACATTACCCACATTTTCTATACTCACTCATATCGAAATTATTTTTTACAAAGTATGTAGGTACCCTCTTGCAAACTTGTTTGATATCCTTGCTGTGCGATTCCACAAAGTATACCTTCGGACCAGGAAACACACCAATGGATATCAGATCGCTACCCGTTTCAGATTTTAGCATTAACAATTGATTTGGGGCCTGGTGTTTCACTAGCTCTGGGTAGAGGGATTCGTCCCAGTTAGTGTAGTCCATTCGTGAGCTAATGTACTCACCATTTTCCAAATCATTCAATAGATTTTCAGTTTTGACTTTTAACGGGAGTGAATCAGTGTCCCCGTACTACACTTGAACTTGTCCCTCAATCGGCCACTGTACCTTGCATACATTATAATAAAATGACAACATGAGTTTCTTGGATATTTCAGTTATTGCACTTTCACCTGCAATATTTTTAATTAATACAAAGTTTTTTTACTTGCTGTGTAGGACCACCATATTAGAGTCTATGATTGTGAAAGATGTGACGTTTGGATATACAATTACTCAACAATAATCTTAGGGACTTTTAACAATGTCCCATCGCCTTTTTTGCCGTACGGTCTCGCACATTTTACCGAAAGCTGAGTTCAAAATGAGTTTATAGACTTCTTTTTCAACCTTCGTTTTCGCTTGTGAACGCTTACTGACAAAGGTGTGAATAAACGTTTTCACGTACGTCTTTTGATAAAAGTGGAGGGTTCTATGAAGCCCCGTGACCATATAGCAAATTGATATCATCCATTTGAATATCACGGGATGAACAACAATTATGTGATTTAAATTGACGTCGGCAAATAGTTTTTTTTTCGAAGGTACCCACTGCTTACTCCCGTTCTCTACTAAAGATAAATTGTAGGAGCTCACAAAAAGTCTTTTACCGAGTCATGGATTTCCATGGGTATTTCACCGTCAATTTCAAAAAACCATCCCTGTGCCCCATTCTCCTCAACACTGGCAATGTCGGGGAAATTCGAAGCACACGGATTGTTAAGCCATTTATAATTGCCACACGGCAAACTGTAGTGAGACATTGCCGATGGGTAAAGAGAATTCATATCCAAAAAAACTGCGTTCGACTTTTCATCGGTGTGCTGTCCACTCGGATAAGTTTTCATGATACGATCCCCGTGAAAACATACCCACCCTCATTGATCTCTCTACAAACAGATGCTGATCCACTTCGGCGATCAGACCTATTTCTTCTTTGCTGATTTTAAGTATCAAGTCCATCACCAAATGGGGAGTGGAAAAATAATAACCTAAATCCAACCAAAATTCCCTATATATTATATCCGTACTTTTGCATAGAATGTCCAGAAGAGTGAGTAAGTCACTGGTCAAGTACAATTTACAATAACTCAATCCATTTTCACACCCCGCCCTTTGCCCAAACCCACTTAGCCAAATCATAGTCGCTAGTGGTGCACTCACTCTCAGTAAGAGAATTGTAGAAAGCTTCAATGGTCGGTAGTGACACCTCATCTAGCCTCGAGCCAGAGTTGTAATAATCATATGGATATATACCCTTACACGTTAATAAATCATGCATTTCATCATCGGGGAAACGCTGTTTGAGGAGGGGGAAGCTATCAAAATTATCACTTTTCTGTACCTGAATCAATTGACTTAAAGATTTGGGGAAGAAGCTGAAAGAGTCTAAAAACCGGATTTTATTCAGGTACATGTTACCCTTGTCAACTGTTTTCCATATGAATTCTAGCAGCTGTAGCTTCTCCGATGATTTAGGTATGATATTATATGAAAAAGAACCATCTATCCATGCGTCATCGACAACTCCACCCTTGGCAATGCGGGCCAACGCCGGAAGAACAAACTTTAAGTCGTAATTGGAATTGTGTATAAAAACAGGTACGAAATATTGTTGTCTACCGTTTAAATTGCATGACTGGTGTGCTACCCCTCTAAAGTTACTCCCTCCCAATGTAATTTCCTGCCACAAATGATCATGGTCGATGACCTTCCTCCTCCCCCCAGTCCCAATACCAACATCAAAGTCTCCTTTGCAAACCCAATACATTTTACGATTTTTAATGGCCACTATGTCATCTGGTGATAGGAGCATAGGATAGTTTGTATAACGAAGGCGCGAAATTGCACCGTTCGCTGTTTTGATTAGACTTGCCAATGCCGAGCGCATGCAGTCTTCACCGTCACTCAACATCTCAACTACCCCCAGCACTCGCATAGTATTGTTGGAATGTCGTTGCGCGTGACCGTAAGAGACCCCTATGGCCTCATGTATTTTAACACAATTTGAATTTGACGGATCGCACACGTCTGTCAGCTTAGCCTCGCAGTCCAAAGTGATCTTATTGCTCTGTAGGAGCGTGTTTTGAAAATTTTTAAAACGTAAGATCGCTCTATCTCCGCCTACCGTCTCCACAGCCTGGTATCCATGACTTTTACAGTGTTTCATGTGATGCTTTAACTTTAAATCAGTCCAAAATCTTGAGAGGCATGTTGGACAGTAGTAACGTACATTCCGATTTTTACCCTCACTTAGAACCCTACTAATATCCGTAATCGGATTGAAATGACCAATTCAATCGGAGTCTGTGGGTGGGGTGTATAGAAGCCACACCCAATGTTCTACTGATTCAATTGAAGGAGCCCGCACTGGAAATAATACACCCTTCTTATTGGAACCCTGACCCTCTTCAAATTCTGGTTCATACTGTAACACCGTGACACCAATCTTCAAATTTGCGTTAGCCTGCTCAAAAATATTTATTCCTTTTAATGTCACGGGAAATTGGCCATTTAAACAATTAAAATCTACGTTGGGGAACTCTGAACCCTCCTACCCATTAACTACTGTTTCGTCCAACTTTTTCCTCGAGTCGGAGATGCTAAGATATCTGTGTACGGCAATCAAATATACATAGTTGAAATACTGTAGCTTGGTATCAAAATATAAATGTTGTATCCCCTTACACCCCACAAAAACTTCGAGATATTTTTATAAAATTGTCCCCACTCCCCCGCGGCAAAGAACATCCTTTTTAAAACTACAAATATTAAAATTTAAAATTTCAATAAATAAAACAACAGAACTACTACCTCCCTCGCTATAATTTTCCCAATTACATTTTATACAATTATCCCAAATTAGAAAAACCAACCCGAAAATTGATAAATTAGGGCGTATTGACAACATCTCTGTTTGCAAGTATTTCGAATACATCTCACCCGCACTTTCATTTAAAAAAAAATATTTTTAGTGCTATTGATGCTTTTAAACTGACCACCACACCCCCATTTGTTGTTCAAGAATGGCTCGAATGTTATCATCATAGAAATGTGTAATGATCAGAGGGTCTGTTTTTATATCCTCCGACAATAGAGAGTTGAAAAGCTCACCAAATTTGGCGATGTAGACCAATGTGTAGTGCAAGGCAGAGTTGGATAGAAAAAAATACGGACGAAGGGATAATGATGTTGTTGTATTACTACTACTACTATCTATATCATTAAGTGGAATGGTGGGGTGTGACAGGGAATTGTCAATAACACCACCACTCCCAGTCTGTTCATTCAAATGGGGTGGATCTGGCAGTAGGTTCCCTAGTGCCTATTCCAAGGTATTTGGGGACAATTGGTCAAGCCAGACTGTATTGTCCTGTGATGGAATTTTGTTATGAGGACCCAGCTCAGATGCACTAGTAGGATCACTTAAATATTCACGCATAAAATTATCTGTCCACTCCGGATCCTCAAGCATGTCAATATCACAGCTTAAGTCCTCTAGGCTAGCCATTTCCCCAAAAACATCATTAAGGAACCCCCTATGCCACTCCATATCCTCTAGAACTAGTGTAGCTTCATCACTGAACTCCGCTGGTGGTGACAAAATTGGTCCTGTAAATACACCTGGTTCATCACTCAATGGTGTCGGTGGTGGTGGTGCTATATCTTTAATCTGTAGAAAAAAAAGTTTTATTTTTTATGTAAAATAACCATTATTTTTATAAAGTTAAAAAACTATGTCAATTTCTCATAGTCATTGTCCCACCACCACCTGAACAATTAAAAGAAGAAGAAAAAAAAAAGTTACATTGCCATATGTCTTTCATTATGATAACTGAACATGTTAAAAAAAATATATATATTATTTTAGTCAGGAAAATGTAGTCTTATTCTTAGAAGGGTAAGTTAGAACAAGAGAATGATAAAAAAAAATTTATATAAATATATATATATATATATATATATATATATATATATATATATATATATATATATATATATATATATATATATATATATATATATATATATATATATATATATATATATATATATATCGGTGCGTACAAACAGCTCCTCTTATTTGATCTGCCATTAGCGGTCCAATTATCCTGGAACAGGTATTTTGGCAGAAACTTTCTCAAAATGCCTTTAAAACCAACTTGAGACTTCAAAACGTACTTGTAATTCCTATAAACGTCTGAACTAATTATATATATATATATATATATATATATATATATATATATATATATATATATATATATATATATATATATATATATATATATATATATATATATATATATATATATATATATATATATATATATATATAAACTTAAGATCAGTAGAAATAGAAGCCTACAATAACTCAAACTCAAAACGAACAGAAATTATTATTGAAGAGTAAAAAAAGAAAGGAGAATAATGGGTATGGCTGTAACACTACATGTAAGTTTATATAAATGTATATACAGGGCTGTAATAATGCAAAAGGTAAATATAGCATTGGTTTAAGAATGGAAAGAAAAACAAAGAATGAATTTACAACGATAATCAAGTTAAAAATAAGTTTTATTTGAACAATGCCATAAAGCGATGACATTTGATTATGATATTTGGTGCTTCGCATTGATATTTCAGTTTTAAAAGTTTTATCAATTTTTTCTCGAAGGGAAATTACGTGGTGAGCTCAATTGGTCTCAATCAGGAACCCTTATCGCTATCTAAATTCACAAAGTGCAAAGATTTTCAAACAGAGGTGTTTATTGTTTAAAGTTCAGGGAAGGTATTGTTTAAAGCTGAGGAAAAACGAAACTAGTCTTATCTCGCCTCTCCGCCAAAACAGGTAACTAGCCTTTTCAAGTGTCACAGGAACTACAATCTGAGAAAATAAATATCACGACGTGAAAAAAAAAATGATAAACCATCCAGTGGCGGTTCCAGAGGGGGGGGGCTGAGGAGTATCCCCCTAAAGTAGTCTAAAGTAGTGTAATTTGCCTAATTAACGCAAGTTTGCATTAATTAAACTTGCTCCTAATGTAAGTTTATTGGATCAACCTATTTTGCTCCCCCCCCCCCTAAAAAATCCTGGATCCGCCCCTGAAACCATCACACCTATTCCACCAGTTATTAGAAGAAAAAAAATTCCTTATTTTCACAAATTTCATCAAAAAAATTTCACAAATGTCCCCTTTTTTTTATAAAATCCTACATAGGCCATTCAGTTGAGTCCACTGTATATAAATAATAGATTGTCATAATTTGTACATAAATTAAGTCATACCTGTGAGATGGGAAAATTGCAAATCACTTGGCCGGCTCACCAAGTTTTCTTCTGCTTTCGTAATTACGAATAATGCACTTTCTAACCATTTCTCATTGATTAACGCATACACACTAATCCATAAGTGCACAAATAAGTGGGAGGAGCTTTTTGTTCGCACCGAGAATGAAGAGCCAGAAATCATCTGTGGTAAACTTACTGCTAATTACATAAACTGTGCTTTGCAATGATCTCTCTTTGATGTTTTCGTGGTTATCAAACACTTAGGTGAACAACTCGGTTCAATAGTAGGCTAACCGAAACTCTAAAAAACGGAATTTTGATACCAATAGACATATCAAAAGAATAAAGTTTTTATGCTGATTTCAAATCTGCAAGTTTCATTAAGTTTAGTTTTACCCATCAAAGCTTATGAGCCTGAGAAATTTTGCTTGATTTTCGAAAAAAGAGGGGGAAAACCCTAAAAGTCAAATAATTTTTAATGAAAATCACACCATCAGATTCAGCGTATCAGAATATCTTCTTGAAGAGGTTACAAGCTCCTATCTGAAAAAATGGGGAATTTTGCATTTTTTGCCAGAAGAAAGATCACGGATGCGTGTTTATGTTTTTTCCCCAAGGGTAATCGTATCGAAACAGTGGTCCTAAAATATCGTGAGGGGCTCATTTCAACCGAAATTAAAAGTTCTAGTGCCCATTTTAAGTTACCAAAAAATTGGAGGGCAACTAGGCACCCTCCAAAGCCTCTTTTTCTCAAAGTGGTCCGATAAAAATTTTGAGGTAGCCATTTTTTTTCAGCATAGTTGAAAGGCCGAATAGCTGTACCTTTGGAGATATCATAACCCCCCAGTGCCCGCTGTGAAAGGTCTTTTAATTTACAAAATTTGCCCATTGTTAACGCATAGTATTTTTATTTGGAAGTATGCATACATTTTTCGGGGGGGGGGGGCAAATTTTCTGCTGGTGGGATTTTTATGGGGATAAGTTTCCATGGAGAGGGAAGTTTCCAGGGGGCGAATTTTTAAGGGGAAATTTTAGACTAGGGAAATTTGCCAGAGTTCCTATACGAAATTCTTTTTATGTCTTGTTTTCTTATTCAATTCTTCTTATCTCTTGCTTGCTTTCATCAATTTTACTCGTGGAGATGTTAAGAGTAATTGTCCTGGGTAAATTTTCACCAAGATTAAATTGTCTAGAGAATAAATCTGCCGGGAAGAGAGATTTATCCGAGGATGTGTAGCCAGCTTTCCTGGCATTACTTAAGAAACGATCAGAAATTAAATATAAAAAAAAACAAGTTTTTTCAACAGAAAGTAATGAGCAGCATTAAAACTTAAAACGAACAGAAATTATTATGTTTATGAGGGGGGTTATTTCTCCTCAATACCTCGCTCTTTACGCATAATTTGAATTCTGTCCCAATTCTTTAAGAACGCTCCCTAAACAATGTTCGTATAATTAGAACAATAAGAAGCTTTTTTTAAAAGTACTAAAAACTTTAGCGTAAAGAGCGAGGTTTTGAGGAGTAGCAACCCCCCTTAAATATTTGATAAGGAGTTTTGGGCGAAAAAATTTCTCAAAATTTTTCAGGCTGAATGGTCCGCAAGAAATATTACGGGGAGGGGGATTTTCATTACGGAAATTCGGAGTTTAGTACTATTTGGCTTGAAAACGTAATAATATTTGAGGCTGAACCAGATTTACCTGCCTTATTTAAAAACGAACAGAAATTAAACAAAAAAAACAAGTTTTTTTTAACTGAAAGTAAGGAGCGATATTAAAACTTAAAACGAACAGAAAATCAGAAATTATTCCGTATATGAAAGGGGCTGTCCCCTCCTCAACACCTCGATTTTTACGCTAAAGTTTGACTCTTTGTTCAAACTCTACTTCTTATAGTAATAAAAAACTTTAGCATAAAGAGCGAGATGTTGTGGAGGATAAACTGTCTTATTTCATTTTCTTATCAAATTTCAAAACTATCAAAAATTCCCGCTGAAACATCCTGGCTTTCAGCCTTTTTGCCATCCTTTTCTTAAAATTACTAATGATACATCTTAGTCTAAGGATGGAAGAACAGGTGTACATTGCCTCTTTTCACTTATTCAGGATTTAGCTTATTTGAATCAGACAAAGCCCGTCTGAAAGCATTTTCCCAAATCAGGGCTTAGCCTGTTTTTGCACCGAGTCAATTTATGACTTGCACTTTGAACATTTTCCACTGACATTGAGAATCCTTTTTCGGGCCCGATCTACATAAGATGCAAATGTCCTATTTTTTTGTGGTAAAGCTTTCTAATTTAGTTAATTATTAATTTAGTAAAAATATATAAGACGCAAATATGAAATTTTGAAATACCACTTTTTTTATTAAGATAAGAAATATATCCTGCTAAGCTCTTTTTAACGGGAAATTGAAAAATTACCACTTCCTAGCATTTACGTGGGAAGTTGTGGTTGATAAAAATGTATAAAAGATACATTTTATCGGAAGGGAAAATCTTATACTAACTCTATGCCGGACTGACCTCTGGTCCGTTGTTTTAGAAATACTTTGGGACTTTGTCTTATCATTGTAAGTGTCTAAGTATCTTATTTATATTTTATTGTTGTTTTATTGCGACTTGTGGTCTACTTGGTGTACCATGAGTGAGATGCGATGTATTTAAAATACCAAAATTCCTTCTTTCTAAACATGATTCCGATTTCTTATAATTAAGCTAAATCTAGTTCAAAGAGTCCTTAATCAGCAAAGAGAAAAAGTGCAGTCACTTTCGCAGGAAGTTTAAACGGAAAAAAACCGTGTGAACGCTTGAATCATCAAAAATATTTAAAAGAATTCATTGGACGAAGGGCTCACATCCTTGGGCCACGTGAGCCAATGGCAAACCAGTCCTTACAGCGCAGGACTGAAAACCTATGTTTTGATAGTGGGAGTAGAATGGGGGGTCCGACTCGTGACATTACCATGTGGTTTATGGTTTTCTCAGTGAGAATGAAAAAACATGAATTTTCTCACTTGAAAAAACATGAATTTTCTCACATTTATGGTTGTTTTCTTGGATGGTTATGTGTGTTGGTCAATTTATTTGATGTTTTTTATGGATGTCAACAGCAATTCATGTCTGTTTTTATGGTTTTTGTCAGTGAGAATGAAAAAACGGGAACTTTCTCACATTTATGGATGTCAACAGCAATTTATGTTCCTGTTTTATGGTTTTTGTCAGTGAGAATGAAAAAACAGGAACTTTGTCACATTTATGGATGTCAACAGCAATTTATGTCTAGGCCTCATGGGCTCGTGACAGGACCACGTGGTTTATGGTTTTTGTCAGTGAGAATGAAAAAAACAGGAACTTTCTCACATTTATGGATGTCAACAGCAATTTATGCCTGTTTTATGGTTTTGTCAGTGAGAATGAAAAAAGAGGAACTTTCTCACATTTATGGATGTCAACAGCAATTTATGTCTAGGCCTCATGAGCTCGTGACAGGACCACGTGGCTTATGGTTTTTGTCAGTGAGAATGAAAAAACAGGAACTTTCTCAAATTTATGGATGTCAACAGCAATTTATGCCTGTTTTATGGTTTTTGCCAGTGAAAATGAAAAAACAGGAACTTTCTCACATTTATGGATGTCAACATCAATTTATGTCTAGGCCTCATGAGCTCGTGACAGGACCACGTGGCTTATGGTTTTTGTCAGTGAGAATGAAAAAACAGGAACTTTCTCACATTTATGGATGTCAACAGCAATTTATGCCTGTTTTATGGTTTTTGTCAGTGAGAATGAAAAAACAGGAACTTTCTCACATTTATGGATGTCAACAGCAATTTATGTCTAAGACTCATGAGCTCGTGACAGTACCACGTGGTTTATGGTTTTTTGTCAGTGAGAATGTACATGCTCGACGCGAATGTTATGAGATTGTTTGGCTACCCTAACCTGATAAATTGATTTACATAATCGGTGGGGAAATTATTGATTCACGAAGGGGTAATTAAGAAACATTATGGTTTCTTTGATCTTTAGGCTAACCTAAACTAAGAAATTCATTTACATAATCTGTGGGGGAATTATTGGTTCATGAAAGGGGAGTTAAGAAACATTATGGCTTCTTTAATCTTACGTCTGAGGGATAAACGTTCTTTAGGCCAGAGAGAAAAATTAATATTCTATTTTTAAATAGGGCTTCATTGATCTTTACTGTCAGGAGTTAGAAATGACATCACTTGTTATCTTGGAATTATACGGGAGGCTAAAGAGATAGAAATTCTTTTTTTTAAATACGGCTTCACTGAGCTTTAAGTCGGAGAGATAAATTAATATTCTAACGAAACCTTAATAGTGTAGCTAGGAAAATTTATGAGATGAAGAGATTAACGTAGGAAAGGGTATCCAAGAAATTTGAAATGTGACAGCACAGAGATGCCAAAAACAAAAGGAACACAAAGAAATTACGTTTAGGAATTGTTTGGGCGAAACCGTTTTAGGGAATTATTTTGGCGAAACAGTTAGAGACATTTAAAAGATTATTCTAAAAAAGGTTTTAGAAGTGGTTTTGAGTGTGGTCGTCATAATACACAAGTTCCATTTGCAGAGTGTTGAGAGTTCCCCTACCACAACCCCAAAGAGTCCTCATACCCCACCCCGACCCCGAAGGGTCCTCATACCCCACCCCAACCCCGAAGGAAGCCCCCGGTCCCCAAAGGTTCCCCGGGCTCCCACCTGGCCCCCCAGACCCCCAAGGGTCCTCCACACCCCCAAAGGACCCCCCAGACCCCCAAAGGCTCCCCCTCCTTGGCCCCCAAAGCCCCCTCCCTCTCCCTCCTCTCCTCCCCCCACCTCACCTTCCCCTCCCCCTCCCCTCCCCTCCCCCCCCCATTTTTTAATATTTTTTTGTGCATTGAGACACAGAATGACCCCCTCCCCCCGCCCCCCCCCACTAAAGGGTCCCCGGCACCCTCATAAGTTTTTGTGTGTGTGTGTAAGTTTTTATGTTTTTGTATGTTGTTTTTTATTTCCATGTTTTTGTGTGTGTATGTATGTTTTTGTGTTTGTGATTTAGTTTATGTGTGTGTGTATGTTTTTTTGTGTGTGTGTAGTGTTTTGTGTGTGTGTAGGTTTGGTTTGGTGAGTTCGTTTTTGTGTGTATGTATGTTTTTGTGTGTGTGTAAGTTTTTGTGTGTGTGTGTATGTTTTTGTGTGTGTAATTTTTTTTCGTGTATGTAAGTTTTTTTTGTGTGTAAGTTTTTTGTGAGTATGTAAGTTTTTTTTGTGTGTTTAAGTTTTTGTGTGTGTGTTATTTTTTGTGTGTGTGTTTGTTTAAGTTTTTGTTTGTGTGTAAGTTTTTTTTGTGTGTGTGTAAGTTTTTGTGTGTGTGTGTGTTTTTTCTTGTGTGTGTGTGTCAGTGTTTGTGTGTGTGTGTAAGTTTGTGTGTGTTTGTAATTTTGTTTTTTTGTGTCTTTTCTTATGTTTGTGCTAGTTTTTTTGTTTGCTTTATTTTTTGTTTGTGTGTGTAATTTTGTTTGTGTGTGTTTATTTTTTTGTGTGTTTAATTGTTTGTGTGTGTGTCTGTTTATGTGTGTGTGTAAGTTTTTATGTGTGTGTAAGTTTCTGTGTGTGTGTGTAAGTTTTTGTGTGTGTAAGTTTTTTTTGTGTGTGTGTGTGTAAGTCATTGTGTGTGTGTAAGTTTATGTGTGTGTGAGTTTTTGTGTGTGTGTAAGTTTTTGTGTGTGTGTGCAAGTTTATTTGTTTGTTTTTAATTTTTTTTGGTTTTTAGTTTTTTTTATTTGTTTGTTATTTTTTTTGGGTTTTTAATTTTTTTTGTGTGTGTTATTTTTTTTGTTTTTTTAAGTGTTTTTGTTTGTGTGTTTAAGTTTTTGTTGTGTGTGTAAGTTTTTTTTGTGTGTGTAAGTTTTGTGTGTGTGTGTGTGTAAGTTTTTTGTGTGTGTAAGTTTTGTGTGTGTGTAAGTTCTTTTGTGTGTGTGTAAGTTTTTGTGTAAATTTTTGTGTGTGTGTAGGTTTTTGTGTGTGTTTTTAAGTTTTTGTGTTTGTTTAAGTTTGAGTGTATGTAAGTTTTTTTGTGTGTGTGTAAGTTTTTGTTTGTGTGTGTGTGTTAGTTTTTTTTTGTGTGTGTGTAAGATTTTATGTGTGTGTAAGTTTTCATGTGTGTGTAAGTTTTTATGTGTGTGTAAGTTTTTTTGTGTGTGTGTGTAAGTTTTTGTGTGTGTCTGTATAAGATTTTGTGTGTGTGTGTAAGTTTATGTGTGTGTGTGTAAGTTTTTGTGTGTGTGTAAGTTTTTGTGTGTGTGCTATTTTTTTTTTTGTGTTTAATTTTTTGTGTTTGTGTTTGTTTTTTTGTGTTTGTAAGTTTTTGTGTGTGTTTATTTTTATTTTTTTGTTTATGTTTTTTTGTGTGTTTAAGTTTTTTTGGGTGTTTTATTTTTTGTGTGTGTGTAAGTTTTTGTGTGTGTGTAAGTTTTTGTGTGTGTAAGTTTTTTTGTGTGTGTGTAAGTTTATGTGTGTTTGTAATTTTTTGTGTGTGTTTAAGTTTTTGTGTAAGTGTAAGTTTTTGTGTGTGTGTAAGTTTTTGTGTGTGTGTAAGTTTTTGTGTGTGTGTAATAGTTTGTGTGTGTGTGAAATTTTGTGTGTGTGTGTGAGTTTTTTTTGTGTGTGCCCATATCAATTCTATTTTCCTAAAATAATATAAAATTTTCGTGTGTGTGTGTGTGTGTGTAATAGGTTTTTGTGTGTGTGTAAGTTTTTGTGTGTGTTTAAGTTTTTGTGTGTGTAATTTTTTGTGTGTTTGTTAGTTTTTTGTGCGTGTGTAAGTTTTTGTGTGTGTGTAAGTTTTTTGTGTGTATGTAAGTTTTTTGTGTGTGTAAGTTTTTGTGTGTTTGTAAGTTTTTTTTGTTTGTGTAAGTATTTTTGTGTGTGTGTTAGTTTTTGTGTGTGTGTGTGTAAGTTTTTGTAGTGTTTTTTGTTATTTCTTTGTGTTTGTAAGTTTTTGTGTGTGTGTGTGAGTTTTTATGTGTGTGTTTAAGTTTTTGTGTGTGTGTGTAAGTTTTTGTGTGTGTGTAAGTTTTTGTGTGTTCTTAAGTTTTTATGTGTGTTTTTGTTATCGTGTGTGTTTAATTTTTTTTGTGTGTGTAAGTTTTTGTGTGTGTTATTGTTTTTGTGTGTGTTTCTGTTTTTATGTGTGTGTGTAATTTTTTGTGTATGTATAAATTTTTGTGTGTGTGTGTAATTTTATGTCTGTTTGTTTGTTATTTTGTTTGTGTAAGTGTGTGTTTGTGTATTATATTTTGTGTGTGTGTAAGTTTGATTGTGTGTGTAAGTTTTTTTTGTGTGTGTAAGTTTTTGTGTGTGTGTAAGTTTTTGTTCGTGTCTGAGTTTTTGTGTGTGTGCCCATATCAATTCTATTTTCCTAAAATAATATAAAATTTTTCACTTCAATTCAGATTTTTCTCAAAGAGATGAAAAAATTCAAAATACTGTTCTAAATTTTTCATAGAAGATTAAAAAGTTCAAGTTCTCTTCTGAATTTTACCAAAGAACATAATTCAATTCTAATTTCTCCAGATAAAATAAAAAGCGTTTACTTTAGTTTCAAGTTCACCAATAAACAAAAAATTTTAAGTTCACTTGTAAATTTTTCCGTATAAGATAGGAAATGTTATTCTATGATCTCTAATATTTTACATGAAGATAAAAGTGTCACTTTCATTATAAATTTTCTTAAATTATATACCAACTATTATGAAAGACATGAAAAAAATTTAAAGTTCTTTTTCAAATTATTTTCACTGAAGAAGAAAAGCTCAATTTCGATTCTGAATTTTCTTAATGAAAATGAAATAAGTTATTGATCAATTCTATTTTTCGAAATAATATAAAAAGTTTTCACTTCAGTTCAGATTTTTCTCAAAGAGATGAAAAAATTTAAAATACTGTTCCAAATATTTCTTAGAAGATAGAAAAGTTCAAGTTCTCTTCTGAATTTTACCAAAGAACACAATTCAATTCTAATTTCTCCAGAGAAAATAAAAAGCTTCCACTTCAGTTTTAAGTTCACCAAGACATAAAAAATTTAAAAGTTCAATTCTAAATTTTTCCGTAGAAGATAGGAAAAGCTATACCATGATTGTGATTATTTTCTATGAAGATAAAAAGTTTCAGTTTAATTCTAAATTTTCTTAAATTCAGTTCCGACCTTTTTCAAAGAGATGAAAAAATTTAAAGTTCTGTTCCAAATATTTTCTCGGAAGAAGAAAAGTTCAATTTCGTTTCTGAATTTTATTAATGAAAATGAAATAAGTTATTGATCAATTCTATTTTCCAAAATAATATAAAAATTTTCCGATTCAGTTCAGATTTTTCTCAAAGAGATGAAAAATTTAAATACTTCCAGATTTTTCATAGAAGATAGAAAATTTCAAGTTCTCTTCTGAATTTTACCAACGAACACAATTCAATTCTAATTTCTCTAGAGAAAATAAAAAGCTTCAATTTCAGTTTTAAGTTCACCAAGACATAAAAAATTTAAAGTTCTGTTCTAAATTTTTCCGTAGAAGATAGGAAAAGTTATACTATAATTGTGATTATATTCCATGAAGATAAAAAGTTTCACTTTAATTCTAAATTTTCTTAAATTCAGTTCCGACTTTTCAAATAGAGATGAAAAAAATTTAAAGTTCTGTTCCAAATTTCATAGAAGATTGGAAAAGTTATACTTTGATCGTGAATATTCGAGTTCTCTTCTGATTTTTACCAAAGAACACAATTCATTTCTAAGTTCTCCAAAGAAAATAAAAAGCTACCACTTCAGTTTTAAGTTCACTATGACGTAAAAAATTTAAAGTTCAGTTCTAAATTTTTACATAGAAGATAGGAAAAGTTTTACTATGATTATGATTATTTCTTATGAAGCTTAAAAGTTTCACTTCAATTTTAAATTTCTCAAAGAAGTGAAAAAAAGTTCAACTTCGATTCTGAATTTTCTCAAAGAAAATGAAACAAGTTATTGATCATTTCTATTTCCCAAAATAATATAAAAATTTTCCACTTCAGTTCGGATTTTTCTCAAACAGATGAAAAAATTTTAAATACTGTTCCAAATTTTCCATAGAAGATAGAAGAGTTCAAGTTCTTTTCTGAATTTTACCAAAGAACATAATTCAATTCTAATTTCTCCAGAGAAAATAAAAAGCTTCCACATCAGTTTTAAGTTCACCAATACATAAGAAATTTAAAGTTCAGTTTTAAATTTTTCCATAGAAGATAGGAAAAGTTATACTATGATTGTGATTATTTTCCATGAAGATAAAAAGTTTCATTTTAATTCTAAATTTTCTTAAATTCAATTCCGACCTTTCTCAAAGAGATGAAAAAAAATTAAAGTTCTGTTCCAAATATTTTCCCGGAAAAGAAAAGTTCAACTTCGATTCTGCATTTTCTCAATGAAAATGAAATAAGTTATTGATCAATTCTATTTTTCTAAAATAATATAAAATTTTCCACTTCAATTCAGATTTTTATCAAAGGGATGACAAAATTTAAAATATTGTTCCAAATTTTTCATAGAAGATAGAAAAAGTTATATTTTGATTGTGAATATTCTTCATGAAGATATGGAGTTCCACTTTAATTCGAAGTTTTCTTGAAGAAGTGCAAAATGTACAAGTTCTCTTCTGAATTTTCTTAGAGAGGAGAAAAAAAGTTAGCTCAATTCTGAAATTTACCAATGAAAATGAAAAAGCTTCCATTTCAGTTCATAATTTCTCAAAGACATAAAAATTTAAAGTTAAATTCTAAATTTTTTCCATAGAAGATAGGAATGGCTATACTATGATTGTGATTATTTACCATGAAGATAAAAAGTTTCACTCTATTTCTAATTTTTCTTAAATTCAGTTCATTCATCTAACCACCAAAAACAATAGCTCTAATTGATCAATAGAAAATAGAATTGATCAATAACTTATTTCATTTTCATTGAGAAAATTCAGAATCGAAGTTGAACTTTTCTTTTCCGGGAAAATATTTGGAACAGAACTTTAAATTTTTTCATCTCTTTGAGACAGGTTGGAATTGAATTTCAGAAAATTTAGAATTAAAAAGAAACTTTTTATCTTCATAAAAAATAATCACAATCATAGTATAACTTTTCCTATCTTCTATGGAAAAATTTTGAACTGAACTTTAAATTTTTTATGTCTTGGTGAACTTAAAACTGATGTGGAAGCTTTTTATTTTCTCTGGAGAAATTAGAATTGAATTATGTTCTTTGGTAAAATTCAGAAGAGAACTTGAACTTTTCTATCTTCTATGGAAAATTTGGAACAGTATTTAAAATTGTTTCATCTGTTTGAGAAAAATCTGAACTGAAGTGGAAAATTTTTTTATATTATTTTGGGAAATAGAAATGATCAATAACTTGTTTCATTTTCATTTAGAAAATTCAGAATCGAAGTTGAACTTTTCTTCACTGTTTTGAGAAAGTTTGAAATTGAAGTGAAACTTTTAATCTTCATAAGAAATAATCACAGTCATACTTGTCCTATCTTTCAATGTAAAAATTTAGAACTGAACTTTAAATTTTTTATGTCATGGTGAACTTAAAACTGAAGTGGTAGCTTTTTATTTTCTTTGGAGAAATTAGAATTGAATTGTGTTCTTTGGTAAAATTCAGAAGAGAACTTGAATATTCACAATCAAATTATAACTTTTCCAATCTTCTATGAAAAATTTCGAACAGAACTTTAAATTTTTTTCATCTCTATGTGAAAAGTCGGAACTGAATTTAAGAAAATTTAGAATTACAGTGAAACTTTTTATCTTCATGGAAAATAATCACAATCATAGTATAACTTTTCCTATCTTCTACGGAAAAATTTAGAACAGAACTTTAAATTTGTTATGTCTTGGTGAACTTAAAAATTAAGTGGAAGCTTTTTATTTTCTCTGGAGAAATTAGAATTGAATTGTGTTCGTTGGTAAAATTCAGAAGAGAACTTGAACTTTTCTATCTTCTATGAAAAATTTGGAAGTATTTTAAATTTTTCATCTCTTTGAGAAAAATCTGAACTGAAGTGGAAAACTTTTATATTATTTTGGAAAATAGAATCGATCAATAACTTATTTCATTTTCATAAAGAAAATTCAGAATCGAAATTGAACTTTTCTTCTTCCGGGAAAATATTTGGAACAGAACTTTAAATTTTTTCATCTCTTTGAAAAAGGTCGGAACTGAATTTAAGAAAATTTAGAATTAAAGTGAAACTTTTTATCTTCATAGAAAATAATCACAATCATGGTATAACTTTTCCTATCTTCTACGGAAAAATTTAGAATTGAACTTTTAAATTTTTTATGTCTTGGTGAACTTAAAACTGAAGTGGAAGCTTTTTATTTTCTCTGGTGAAAGTAGAATTGAATTGTGTTCTTTGGTAAAATTCAGAAGAGAACTTGAACTTTTCTATCTTTTAAGAAATATTTGGAACAGTATTTTAAATTTTTTCATCTCTTTGAGAAAAATCTGAACTGAAGTGGAAACTTTTTATATTATTTGGAAAAATAGAATTGATCAATAACTTATTTCATTTTCATTAAGAAAATTCAGAATCGACGTTGAACTTTTCTTCTTCCGGGAAAATGTTTGGAACAGAACTTTAACTTTTTTCATCTCTTTGAGAAAAGTCGGAATTGAATTTAAGAAAATTTAGAATTAAAGTGAAACGTTTTATCTTCATGGAAAATAATCTGTGGAAGCTTTTTATTTTCTCTGGTGAAATTAGAATTGAATTGTGTTCTTTGGTAAAATTAAGAAGAGAACTTGAACTTTTCTATCCTCTGTGAAAAATTTGGAACAGTATTTTAAATTTTTTCATCTCTTTGAGAAAAATCTGAACTGAAGTGGAAACTTCTTATATTATTTTGGGAAAATAGAATTGATAAATAACTTATTTCATTTTCATTGAGAAAATTCAGAATCGAAGTTGAACTTTTCTTCTTCCGGGGAAATATTTGTAACAGAACTTTAAATTTTTTCATCTCTTTGAGAAAGGTCGGAATTGAATTTAAGAAAATTTAGAATTAAAGTGAAACTTTTTATCTTCATGAAAATTAATCACAATCATAGTATAACTTTTCCTATCTTATACGGAAAAATTTAGAAGTGAACTTAAAATTTTTAATGTCTTGGTGAACTTAAAACTGAAGTGGAAGCTTTTTATTTTCTCTGGAGAAATTAGAATTGAATTATGTTCTTTAGTAAAATTTAGAAGAGAACTTGAACTTTTTTATCTTCTATAAAAAATTTAGAACAGTATTTTAAATTTTTTAATATCTTTGAGAAAAATCTGAATTGAAGTTGAAAATTTTATATTATTTTAGGAAAATAGAATTGATATGGGCACACACACAAAAACTCACACACGAACAAAAACTTACATACACACAAACAAACTTACACACACGCAAAAACTTACACACACGCAAAAACTTACACACACACAAAAACTAACACTCACACACAAACATACACACACACACAAACTTACACACACACATAAACTTACACACACACACACAAAAATTTACACACACACAAAAACTTACACACACACATAAAAACTTACACACACACACAAAAACTTACACACACCAAAAAACTTACACACACACAAAAACTTACACACACACAAAAACTTACACACACATAAAAACTTACACACACACAAAAACTTACACACACACAAAAAAATACACACACACACAAAAACTAACACACACACACAAAAATTTACACACACACACACAAAAACTAAAAAACACACAAAAAAACTGACACAAACACAAAACTTACACACACACACAAAAACTTACACACACACACAAAAACTTACACACACACAAAAACTTACATACACACAAAAACCTTACACACACAAAAAACTTACATACACACAAAAAACTTACACACACACACACAAAAACTTACACAAACACAAAAAAACTTACATACACACAAACTTACACAAACACAAAAACTTACACACAAAAGAACTTAAACACACAGACACAAAACTTACACATACAAAAACTTACACACACACAAAAAAACTTACACACACACACAAAAAAAACTTAAACACACAAAAACTTACACACATAAAAACTTACACACACACAATGACTTACACACATACACACACAAAAAACTTACATACACAAAAACTTACACATACACACAGAAACTTACACACACATAAAAACTTACACACACAAAAACTTACACACACACACAAAAACTTACACACACATAAAAACTTACAGACACACAAAAACTTACACACACATAAAAACTTACACACACACAAAAACTTACACACACACAAAAACTAACTCACACACAAACAAAACTAACACACACACACAAAAAAAAAAAAAAAAAAACAAACTGAAAACCAAAAACAAAAAAACTAAAAAAAAAACAAAAAAAAACACAAAAAAAAAAAAACTTACACACAAACAAAAACTTACACACACAAAAAAAACTTACATACTCAAAAAAAACTTACACACACAAAAAACTTACATACACGCAAAAAACTTACACACACAAAAACTTACACACACACAAAAAAACTTACACACACAAAAAAACTAACACACACATAAAAACATACATACACACAAAAACTTAAACACACAAGAAAATTAATACACACAAAAGAACTAACACAAAAAAAAAAAACTTACACACACACATAAACTTACACACACACACAGAAACTTACACTCACACACAAAAATTTGCACACACACAAAAACTTACAAACTCATAAAAACTTACATAAGACTTACACACACACAAAAAAACTTATGGGGGTGCCGGGGACCCTTTAGTGGAGGGGGGCGGGGGGAGGGGGTCCTTCTGTGTCTCAATGCACAAAAAAATATTAAAAAATGGGGGGAAAGGGAGGGAAGGGGGAGGGAGGGGAAGGGGAAGGTGAGGAGGGGGGAGGAGAGGGAGGGAGAGGGAGGGGGGCTTTGGGGGCCAAGGGGGGGGGGCCTTTGGGGGCCTGGGGGTCCTTTGGGAGTCGACGAAAGAAACCGTTAATCACAGAAAATTGAGGCATAGGGACAGGTCTTAAAAGGGTCTCCTTTACCTACACAGATGACCTTCATCTGAATAATGGTGGTAGAAAAAAATTCAAATTCTGAAGTAGCTCCGCAAAATGAGTGAACAAGAAAATTTGAATTTTAAACCATGGCTGCTTTAGAACCATGTAGATGTAAAGCAAGCCAGTGTCATACTTGTTTACAAGTAATGTAAGCCCACAGTTGACCTTCACATATGACCTTTACGTTAATAAGGGTGTAAAAGAAATTCAAATTCAGAAGCAGTTACACAAAATGAGTGAAAAAGAAAATTTGAATTTTGAAACGTGGCAGCTTTAGAGCCATGTAGATATAAAACAAGCCAGTGTTCATGCTTGTTTACAAAGAATGTAAGCCCACATATGACCTACACAGATGACCTTCACGTGAATAATGGTGTTAGAAAAAATTCAAATTCTGAAGTAGCTCCGCAAAATGAGTGAACAAGAAAATTTGAATTTTGAACCATGGCTGCTTTAGAGCCATGTAGATGTAAAACAAGCCAGTGTTCATGCTTGTTTACAAAGAATAATTAAAAATACATAAATGTATTTTTTTGGGGGTCGAGTGTCATTTGTATTGCTGGGGTTGACTCCCCTCGCACACGTTAGGTTCCCTAGTGGATAAATATCCGCGTTATTTGCACTTATTAATTTTATGGGTTATTTGTAATGATGGCAAATATCAGACTTAACTTAAGGCTTTTTTTATAAACAGATACCATTCAACACAATTAAGAAAGGTCGTCAAAAGTCTGTCTATTGTTCTTAAAAACTGCTTATTTAAAAATGCCAATTTTCTTTTTATGTTGTTCTATTTATTTAAGAGCGAGAGAGGATGAGCATATGTAGGTTTTATTTTTGTAGCTAGACATAAGACATACCTCAGTACTTCAGTTTAATTAAATCTACGTTCAATGTTTGTTACAACAAGCATCCTTGATTGCTATACTTCGCGCACCTTAGACTAAATTAGTCTATGTTACTAAGGATTTGATTAAGTTTTAGATGTCTTATTTTTGTTAGTGTTATTTCTATGCCCTCTCAAAGGATAATAGAAAGGTTGGAACAGAAAATAACCAAAGGTAGGAAGATCGTGGTTGACTGAGAACGACAAGTGGTGTTGGACCACGTCTTGTGGAAGCCTGGGGAGGAACTCAAGGCCCATGATTGTTTTTTTTAGCTTTTTTTTGTAAACGATCGTAGGAAGGGATATTTATCAGTCCTTCAAGTGTAATAAATTACTATTTTTATGCCTATCAGGGCCAGTCAAAACAATACTTAAAGGTTGAATAGAAACTTCAGTGAGCTAGTTAAGTTTTCTTTTTTTGGATCAGAATGCTTTGAAAGAGAAACAGAGGCATTAATGTCTTTAGCTCCTTGGCGAAAAATTTAATTTCATTAGTTTATATCTATGACGTATACAATAACAGAGAGATCACTGTTCTATCGTTCTGTGACAAAAATGTTCTTTAATTTCATTAGTTTATTGATGACATATCTTGTGCTCTAATTTTTGTGATATATTTTCGCAAGTCAGTCACGTTATATCTTACCTATACTGACTCAGGTCCCCTCGAATTTTCTATGAAAAATCGACCCAGGTCCGAACAAAGATTGATGTCATCAAAAAAAAAAATTTTTACTAATCGTTTAATTTCTACCAATAAGAAGACTGCAAGGTGATGACGGTCTCCTAAGACCATGTATTATTTTATGCATGCAAAGATTAATTCGAGGCAAAATCTCATCCTTACAACGTGGATAAGAGTTCTCTAATATGTAGAATCCATACGGAAATTGCCTTCTGCGTGAATATTGGAAAAAAAAATTTAAACCATGAACAAAATTAATCAAAAAAAAATCAAATATGCCTAACTTGACTTAAAAATTGGATAATCTGACACTATTCTTAGATGGAACTTGATGTGAATTGCGTTTTGCTCTATTTTTAGGTTTTAAGTGCTTAATCTCCCTTTTTTACTTACCGTATTGTTCGTTTTTCTTGCTTAAAATATCAGTCAAATTCCTATTTTATTATTTTTATAATAAATTCGTACTCAAATCTGTACTTTAATTATTTATTAAAATATAATTTCTCAATAAGTTATTCATTAAAATTCAATTATCTCAATTAAACTAATTAGAACCTGATAATTTATTCAAGTTACACCTCGGTTTATGTTTAACTTGAAAAGTGAAAAACGTGTATTTTTGTCAATTTTTCCTGTTTCTCCCTTTTTTTTAGTTTATGCGAAATTTATTTGAGCAACATGTATATTAAATTATCGAATTCTGATATAGTGACTACTAAAGAGATTTCCTCTTGAAACCTATATTTCTTCATCCCCATTATACCCGTACAAATTTCAGCCAGTTTTCAGTATATTTTGATAGAGCGAATTTGTTTTTATTAGCTGAAGTAAACACGACTAGTTCGGAGCGTTGGGTATTTTGAAAAGAAGATTATTTTTTAAACTATGCAATTCAGTAGGCTATACCCTTCTATCTGGCAGCTTTATAAAATCAAAAAAAAAAAAAACTACCAGTACAGAAGCGTCTAATTTTGATCTGATTCTGTTCATATTTATGAACACTATCACGATTCTCTGTTCCAAGAGAAACTGTTGGAACTTTATCTTGTTACAATAAAACAGAAAGAATAGACCCAAGTTACAAAACAGAATTACTATTACAAAATGTGGGTACGATAACCATAAAACAAGGGTGTCGACTCGTAACTAAAGAGTCAACCGTCCGAACGCCGTTAATTACCATGAGCACAAAGAAAATAAGTCCCAAAATAACTCACTTCAAGGCGGTCAACCTGTCATATACTATTCCCAATATGGAAAACGAAGAAATAAAAACCTTGATATGGTCAGAAATAGAAAAGAATAAAGGGATAATAAGGCTTAAAAAAATTAGAGAAGCATTAGATTTGCAAATTCCCCTATTTATAAATGAAGACCAAAAATTAACGTATGTAGATAATAGATACGGATTGTTCTCGACCAATTCCTGGTGGAACATACTATTGGCCGTGTGTTTCGTATTCGCAACTTCCCTGACCATAGGAACCCTATCGACTTTTAATTACGGAAAAATCCTAAGAATAAGAAGACGAAAACCAAGAGAAGAACACGGGGAAACAACTGAAATGCTGAGGTTAAACCCGGAGCCCTATGAGAACGTCCAAGCGAAGAAACAGGGAAGACAACAGACGACATGTAGGTATAGAGGTTTCCATTTGTCCTTTTATTTCTTGGTCCCTCGTTGTAGTATCGTTTGCGTAAAACCGTGTGATAGTGACGCTGCACATGCGTTTGTTATACAGCACAGACGCGCGTGAACAATGCAGGCATGAAATAAGTTGTAAAATTAAACCTCAAAAATAACCATGTAGCATAAACTCTGTTTAAATGATTATTTTAGATCTAATGTAAAATTAACTAAGTGTTGAAAGAAGTTAAAATAAAGTGTACGTAGTAGTATATATTAGAAAGTATAACAAGAGACCACACTTAAAGTGAAGAACTAACATTTGACGATGTCGTTAGGCTATAACAACTTAGAAGAAACTTCTATGTGTTGAATTTCCCAATGGGAACTATATTGTTTTATTATAACCCGATTAATGCGTGAATTATTGTATGAGTATTTACTACAAAGAACGTGTGATTCTACCTCGTTATTTTTATTACAGGAAGTAAAGGGACACATTGGCTATCGAACATCACAATGAGCTGCCCAGTACAGATACAACCTAGTAGAATCTATTTTCATCATATCTCAACCAACGGAGAGTACTCACCATAGAACCAAGGCAATTTTCATCCCAGCTTCGTGTACGAAAACAACAGTTACCTTCGATCGTCGTTTCTTCGACCATGAACCATATTACGTATCAGGTAACACTATATTTGAACCTCAGTATCAAGTGCTTTAACGAACTATATAATCACATTGATATTGAGAACCCCATCGATCAATACAATGTAAATTATGTTTAACTATGTTTGAAGTTAAATGATGCTTAAAGACATTTGAAGATATTTGAAGCTGAAGTTAGAGACAATTTGAAGTTTAATTCTGAGAATCCCATTGATCAATACACCATAACGATATTTAACGATATTTGAAGTTAAATGATACTTAAAGACATTTGAAGATATTTGAAGCTGAAGTTAAAGACAATTTGAAGTTTAATTCTGTGAACCCCATCGAGCAGTACAAGACAAACGATAGTTAACGATATTTGAAGTAAATGACATTTGAAGATGTTTGAAGTTGAACTTAAAGACAATATATTAAAAGATTCACTATAGTATGACGAAAACCCGTTTCAAATAAAAACTTCAATTACCCCATGGTTAACCGAGGAATCACCACAAAGGATAAGCAACGCATGCTACGGCCTAACAATTTTATAAAAGGCGCAAATGAACAATTCGACGCGAGAATACATTCTCTATGTGCCTCAAGATATCCTAAAAAATGATATGCTGAGAAGAAATACGCCAACACCTGTAGTGGGAAGCATCATTTCCCAGTTGACTATTAGAGAAAACTTGTCGTGTGAAAACAACCAGGCTCGAACTGTTCCATGAAGAAACCATAACGGAAATGCTTCAAAATTTTTGCCAAGACAAAAAGAGTGAAGGACAATAATTTACAACAGAAGGGTGTAGTACACTAAGGACTCGAAGGTGATGAATAGATGTGAATCTACATGTGTTACTTCCTAATAACTTGGACAATTCAAAAATCCCAATAGTGAAAGTGTTTTAATGTTACCAGTGAATATGATGAACCCAATATTGTATGTTATAAATCATTCATGTATGTACCACAAGTAGAATTAGGTGTAATACTATCATGTTATTCATTTAACGTTGTGTAGATAGAATGTAGTGCGTCATATAGACAGCAAAATCAAAAAAAAATAATGTAAAAGTAGAATAGCCCCAACCTTGTTGGAAATGTAAAAGTAATCAGTGTTAGATATAGAAAAAAAATCCTTAGTATAGTAGCTAGCCTATAACAATGAGTAATCTTAGTCCGGTAGATGAATTTTAGATAGGGATGTAGAATAAAACAAGAAAGGTAATAGGGATAATTTTTAGCACTCCTGATAAGCCATAACATATATATAAAATAATTATGTAGAAGAACTAGTAAATGGCGAATATTTTATAAAGATCAAAGGCGAGCAGTTACTAATGACGGGACGTCATTAATTGATGGGAAGTGTGATATGTACCATAAGTGAGATGCGATGTATTTAAAATACCAAAATTCCTTCTTTCTAAAGATGATTCCGATTTCTTATAATTAAGCTAAATCTAGTTGCAAAAATGAAAAGTCCTTAATCAGCAAAGAGAAAAAGTGCAGTCACTTTTGCAGGAAGTTTAAACGGCAAAAAACCGTGTGAACGCCTGAATCATCAAAAATATTTAAAAGAATTCATTGGACGAAGGGCTCGCATCCTTGGGCCACGTGAGCCAATTGCGAGCCAGTCCTTACAGCGCAGGACTGAAAACCTATGTTTTGATAGTGGGGTGGATATGCTTTTTGAGAGGATTAGTAAATCAGACCTAGAAAGATTCAGACTAAAGTCTTATATTCTTGTCACCGTTATTGTCATTGAAGTGACCCGTTGCTGTGCAACTAAGCATGTAAGTTCAATAAATCTATTGCCTTTTTTATCTGTGTTTGTTTCATTTTATACGTCTGAATCTAGCCAAATGATAGATAATTAGTTCGTAAGTCTCCAAGGTAAATGCTCCCAAAGGAATCTGATCTCCAGATAGCTCGAGAAAGAAGAGGCCACATTTCTTCATCCCTACAAACACCAAAAGTTGTCATCGCCACAGCTTAGAAAAAGTTGATAACTCCTGCTAGCCTATAAGAATTCGTATCTCTTAAGTCAGATCTGATCGTGCCGCGGGAATAAAGCTCTGAGGCGTCAGAATTTATAGTTTAATAATTCTTAATTCCTCATATCTTTCGACGGATTGAATTAAATGAAAAAATTCAAAGATATTCAAATTCAGCATTAAAATACAATTCGATTAATATGTATATTAGAGAAATTGCGGCATCCGGTTCAAAGGTAAGAAATAAAAATATGGAAATAAACCTATGCCATTCATATCTGATTTATTGAGAAAGCCAGGTTTTGTTTTTGATTAATAAGAATACGTTTGATCCAAATACTAATTTTTCTATCACCACCAATACCAAACAATCCAAGCGCGTGTGAAAATTATCACTGCCATTGATCATATATCGGTAGATGAACAGATATGGTTGATGAGGCCACTAATACCAAAGACAGAACGCATATTGAACCTTTAGCTGACACCACAGTAAAAATTGTGATTGACTCAAAATGGATTAATGATTATTCTACTGGTTATGAACTAAGTTCTGAGTTCTGAGTTCTTTATTTTACAGTAAAACCATAAACAAAAACTACTTCAACAAAATCTCCCCCATAAGGCTCCATGGCCGGGAAAGAACAGAGGAGAAAAAAAATATAACAAAATCCAAAAAAAACCAGTCGACCACCTTAATAATCCTCAGAATGACAAGTGAGGCAGGGGGTAGCACATGATTTCACCAACTCGGATAACTATCCAACTAAATCCAGGGACATCAACTCCAAGGGAAACTGGAAAAACTTAATTACTAGCTAGAAATTCTCTAACATAATTTTTAAACATACCAAACAAGTGGTAGCTTCGTGCAGACTCAGGGAGCTTGTTCCAAGTCCTATTGCAAGTTGTCAGAGGGTTGAAGTAAGACCTCGCTGATGGAGTAAGAAGAATCTGTAAATTGCTGGAAGTGCGGAGAGGATAAGTCGATTGATCAGAAACAAAAGATATATTATTTCATGGAGCAGCAGGAAGATGGCCGTGCAACTGTAAAAAAATGAAAGAAGAACTAGACAGAAAATAGCGAGATTTCAAATCAAGCAAGGATTTAAGTGACGATCGGTTAGTTTCCTCTATAAGAGTCCTTGCTTTATCAAAAAGTTTTGAAAGTGGCCAGAGAGAAGAGGGAATAGTTGACATCTAAATAACAGAACAATATGAAACATAAGACTGAACTAGGCTGTAGAACAAGATTCTGAGAATCGACCCTGAAAATATGTGTTTGAGCCTTCTAAGGATTCCAAGACTCCTGGACACTTTCATTTTAACCAGGTCAATATGATGCTCGAAGGAAAGATTTTCGTCAAGCAAGATGCCTAGGAATTGAACGCAACGACCCTCAGGTCTACTTAAAGAACCTTTTGATGCGTGTACTTCATTTAAGTCAGGGCAAGGCTTTGAAACTCTGGAGAAAATGAGAAAATATGACTTCCTGACATTTAAGGCAAGATAATTTACATCAAACCATTGGATAACTCTTTCAAAAAGGGCTTTCATCTTTCAACGAAGATCAGACTCAGTTCTACCAGCTGTGCCAAGAGTACTGTCATCAGCAAAAGCAATGGGTGCATCCAGTAAGGAACAATTCCTGCCGTAATTAGGGACGGATGCTGGTTGGCAAAAAAGACAGCAAATGGTAGGTTTTATATTTTAAACCGCATTAACAAGGTCATTAACGTAGATTAAAAAGAGTATCGGTCCAATGACATGTCCTTGTGGAACGCCAAACTCTAATCCAGAAGGGTTAAAAAAGTCAGGATCAACCGAGATGACTTGACCATACAAATTTTATAGAAACCAAGAATAGGCATTTCCTCTTATACCAATATGGCACAGATTCCAAAGAAGAATCTTGAAAGAGAAGAAAATTTCTCCTCTCTTTCAAGAGATGAGAATTCTCTTCTCTTTCTGTTCTCTTATTCTCTTTTCTTAGATGAATCTAAGAGAAGAGAATGCCTATACTATCAAAAGAGAACATGATGAATTATTTAGTGGAACAGATTCAAAATGTCCAAAGTTGTTTAATGATATTAATAATGTATTTCAATCTATGTAACATATTTTCATGTTAATATTCTACATGTCGTTTTTTCAATAAAAATATTTTATGCATTACTTTGTTATATTTTCATTATTTTTAGGGTACACTAGCAAGTCAAACATTTAGAGTGTTTATTAAGAAGTGGGAGAGGTAAAAAAAGGAATTTTCATACATAGATACTACCAGTAGGCTCATAGGGGATATTTTAGAAACTGATATAGGTTAACAGAGTTTTTACCGAAAGTCTTAGAGAGATGAGCAGAATTTTTCTCCAAAATCTCCACGTCAAACGTTTAAAATGTTTATTAAAAAGTTGGAGATGTAAGAAAAGGAATTTTCAGACGTAGATACGACTAGCAGGGTTCATATAAGGTATACTAGAACCTAAACAGGGCTTTTACTAAAATCTAATAGAGATTAGATGATCAAATTATTTTTTCTCTTCTTAGGGAAAAATTCAGAATCGAAGTATAACTTTTTCTATCTTCTACGGAAAAATTCAGAACAAAATGTGAAATTTATTTTCTCTTCCTTGAGAGAAGTCAGAACTGAAGTGGAACTTTTTTCTCTTCTTTGGAAAAAATCAGAATTGAACATGAACTATTCTTCACGTCGTTGAGAAAACTCAGAATTAAAATGAAAGTTTTTTCTCTTCTTTGGAAAAATTCTAAATTTAACTGTAACTTTTTTCTCTTCTTTGAGAAACTTCAGAAGAGAACTTGAACTTTTCTTCACTTCTTTGAGCAAACTGTGAATTAAAGTGGAAATTTTTCTGTTCATTGGGGAAAATTCAGAAGGGAACTTGAACTTTTCTTATCCGCTTTGAGCAAATTCAGTAGACAACTTGAACTTTTCTTCACTTCTATTGAGAGATCTCATAATTAAAGTGGAACTTTTTTCTCTTTTTGGAAAAAATCAGAAGAAAACTTTAACTTTTCTTCAATTCTTTGAGAAAACTCAGAATTAAGGTGCAGCTTTTTCCACTTCTTGGGGGGAAATTCAGAATCAAAGTATAGCTTTTTCTATAATCTACGGAAAAATTCAGAACAGAACTTTAATTTTTTTTTTCTCTTCTTTTCAAAATTCAGAGGAGAACTTGAACTTTTCTTCTCTGTTTTGAGCAAATTCAGAACTGAAGTGCAACTTTTTTCTCTTCTTTGGAAAAATTCAGAATTGAACTGTAACTTCTTTCTTTTCTTTGAAAAATTTCAGAAGAGAACTTGAACTTTGCTTCAATTTTTTGAGAAAACTCAGGATTAAATTGGAAATTTTTCTCTTCTTTGGGAAAAATTCAGAATCGAAGTTTAACTTTTCTATCATCTACGGAAAAATTCAGAACAGAAAATGAAATTTTGTCTGTTCTTTGAGGAGATTTAGAACTGAATTGGAAACTCAGAATTAAAGTGGAACTTATTTCTCTTCTTTGGATAAATTCTGAATTTGACTTTAACTTCTTTTCTCTTCTTCGAGAAACTTTAGAACAGAACTTGAACTTTTCTTCACCTCTTTGAGAAAACTCAAAATTAAAGTCGAACTTTTCTGTTCATGGGGGAAAATTCAGAAGATAACTTGATTTTTTCTTCTCTGGTTTGAGCATAAACAGAAGAAAACTCGAACTTTTCTTCACTTATTTTGAGAAAACTCAGAATTAAAGTGGAACTTTTTCTCTTCTTTGGGAAAAAATCAGAAGAGAGCTTGAACTTTTCTTCAATTCTGTGAGAAAACTCAGAATTAAGGTGGAGCTTTTTTCACTTCTTGGGGGAAAATTTATAATCGAAGTATAGATTTTCCTATAATATGAACAGAACCTAATATATAATATTAACATAATATATAAATATAATAATATATAATATTAACAGAACCTAATTTTTTTTCTCTTCTTTTCAAAATTCAGAGGAGAACTTGAACTTTTTTTCTCTGTTTTGAGCAAATTCAGAAGAGAGAACTGGAACTTTTTTACATATCTGTTGAGAATACTCAGAATTAAAATGGAACTTTTTCTCTTCTTAGGGAAAAATTCAGAATCAATATTTAAATTTTTTTCTATCATCTATTCAGAACTAAAGTGGAACATTTTTCTCTTTTTTCGGAAAAATTCAGAATCTAACTGTAAATTTTTTTCTCTTCCTTGAGAAACTTCAGAAGAGAACTTGAATTTTTCTTCACTTCTTTGAGAAAACTCAGAATTAAAGTGGAACTTTTTCTGTTCATGAGGAAAAATTCAGAAGAGAAATTGAACTTTTCTTCTCTGTTTCGAGAAAATTCAGAAGGGAACTTGATCTTTTCTTCACTTCTTTTGAAACAACTCAAAATTAAAGTTGAACTTTATCTCTTCTTTGTAAAAAATTCAAAAGAGAAATTGAACTTTTCTTCACGTCGTTGAGAAAACTCAGAAAAATGAAAGTTTTTCTCTTCTTTGGAAAAATTCTGAATTTAACTGTAACTTTTTTCTCTTCTTTGAGAAACTTCAGAAGAGAACTTAAACTTTTCTTCACTTCTTTGAGCAAACTGAGAATCAGGGTGGAACATTTTCTGTTCATTGGGGAAAATTCAGAAGGGAACTTGAACTTTTCTTCTCTGCTTTAAGCAAATTCAGTGGACAACTTGAACTTTTCTTCACTTCTTTTGAGAGATCTCAAAATTAAAGTGGAACTTTTCTCATCTTGGGAAAAAAATCAGAAGAGAGCTTGAACTTTTCTTCAATTCTTTGAGAAAACTCAAAATTAGAGTGGAGCTTTTTTCACTTCTTGGGGGAAAATTCAGAATCGAAGTATAGCTTTTTCTATAATAAATGGAAAAGTTTAGAACAGAACATGATTTTTTTTCTCTTCTTTTCAAAATTCAGAGGATAACTTGAACTTTTATTCTCTGTTTTGAGCAAATTCAGAAGAGAACTGGAACTTATCTACACATCTTTTGAGAAAACTCTCTTTTTTGAGAGATATCAAAATTAAAGTGGAACTCTTCTCATCTTGGGAAAAAAATCAGAAGAGAGCTTGAACTTTTGTTCAATTCTTTGAGAAAACTCAGAATTAAGGTGGAGCTTTTTTCACTTTTTGGGAGAAAATTCAGAATAGAAGTATAGCTTTTTCTATAATATACGGAAAAATTTAGAACAGAACATGAATTTTTTTTTTCTCTTCTTTTCAAAATTCAGAGGATAACTTGAACTTTTATTCTCTGTTTTGAGCAAATTCAGAAGAGAACTGGAACTTTTCTACACATTTTTTGAGAAAACTCAGAATTAAAATGGAACTTTTTCTCTTCTTAGGGAAAATTCAGAATCGATATATAAATTTTTTTGTATCATCTATTCAGAACCGAAGTAGAACTTTTTTCTCTTCTTTGGAAAAATTCAGAATCTAACTGTAAATTTTTTCTCTTCCTTGAGAAACTTCAGAAGAGAACTTTAATTTTTCTTCCTTTCTTTGAGAAAACTCAGAATTAAAGTGGAACTTTTCTGTTCATGGGGAAAAATTCAGAAGAGAAATTGAACTTTTCTTCTCTCCTTTTAGAAAATTTTGAAGGGAACTTTATCTTTTCTTCACTTCTTTTGAGACAACTCAAAATTAAAGTTGAACATTATCTCTTCTTTGGAAAAAATTCAGAAGAGAAATTGAACTTTTCTTCACTTCTTTGAGAAAAATTAGAATTAAAGTGGAACTTTATTCACTTCTTGGGAAAAAAATTCAGAATCGAAGATAATTTTTCTATCATCTCTCGAAAAATTCAGAACAGAATGTGAAATTTTTTCTCTTCTTTGAGAAAATTCAGAACTTTAGTGGAACTTAACTCTCTTCTTTGGAAAAATTTATAACTGAAATGTAACTTTTCTTCCCTTCTTTGATAAATTTCAGACGAGAAATTGAACTTCGTTTCACTTTTTTGAGAAAACTCAGAATTAAAGTGGAAGTTTTTCTCTTCTTGGGGGAAAATTCAGAATCGAAGTTTAACTTTTCTATCATATACGGAAAAATTCAGAACAGAACATGAAATTTTGTCTGTTCTTTGAGGAGAATTGAACTGTATTTTATTCTCTTCTTAGAGAAACTTCAAAAGGGAACATGAGCTTTTCTTACGTTATTTGAGAGAACTCAGAATTAAATTGGAACTTTTTCCTCTTCGTCGGGAAAAATTCAGAAGAGAACTTGAAATTTTCTTCACCTTTTGGAGAAAACTCAGAATTAATGTGAATCTTTTTTCTCTTCTTTAAAAAAATTCTGAATTTAACTGTAAATTTTTTCTCTTCTTTAAGAAAATTCAGAGAAGAACTTGAACATTACTTCACTTTTTTGAGAAATCTCAGAATTAAAGCGGAACATTTCCTGTTCTTAGGGAAAAATTCAAAAGACAACTTAAACTTTTCTTTTCTTCTTTGCCAAAATTCAGAATTGAAGTGGAGCTTTTTTTCTTCTTTGGGAAAAATTCAGAATCGGAAGTATAGCTAATTCTATCTTGTATGGGAAAATTTAGATCAGAACATGAATTTTTTTCTCTTCTTTTCAAAATTCAGATAACAATTTGATATTTTCTACTCTGTTTTGAGCAAATTCAGAAAAGAAATTGAATTTTTCTTCACATCATTAGAGAAAACTCAGAATTAAAGTGGAACTTTTTCTCTTCTTAGGGAAAAATTTAGACTCGCTATATAACCTTGTTGTATCATCTATTCAGAACTGAAGTGGAATTTCATAGGAAAAATTCAAAATTTAACTGTAACTTTTTTTCTCTTCTTTGAGAAACTTCCCAAGAGAACTTGAAATTTTCTTCACTTTTTTGATAAAACTCAAAATTAAAGTGGAACTTTTTCTATTCATGGGGGAAAATTCAGAAGAGAAATTGAACGTTTCTTCCCTGCTTTGAGAAAATTTAGAAGAGAACTTGAACTTTTCTACTTCATTGGGAAAAATCAGAATTAAAATGGAAACTTTTTAATATTCTTGGGGCAAAATTCAGAATCAAAGTATAACTTTTTCTATCTTCTATGGTAAAATTCAGAACAGAACTTGAAACTTTATCGCTTCTTAGAGAAAACTCAGGAATGATATGGAACTTTTTTCTCTTCAAAACTAGAGTAGAACAATTTTTCTCTTCTTTTAAAAAATTCAGAATTGAACTGTAACTTTTTTGTTTCTCTTCGTTGTGAAAACTCAGAAGAAAACTTGAACTCTTGTTCACTTCATTGAGAAAATTCAGAATTAAAATGGAACTTTATCTCTCCTGGGGAAAGAGTTCAGAAGAAAACTTGAACTTCTCTTCACTTCTTTGAGAAAGCTCAAAATTAAAGTTGAACTGCAATGGAACTTTTTCTCTTCTTTAGAAAAATTCAGAATTGAACTAACCTTTTTTTCTCTTCTCTTAGAAAATTCAGAAAAGAATTTGAACATTTCTTCACTTCTTTGAGAAAACTCAGAATTACAGTGGAACTTTTTCTCTTCATGTAGAATATTCAGAATCAAACTATAGCTTTTTCTATCTTCTACGGAATAAAATTAATTTCTCGTCTTTAAGAAAATTTAGAACTGAAGTTGAACCTTTTTTTATTAAAAAAAAATAGAATTGAACTTCAACTTTTTTTTACTCTTATTTGAGAAAAATCCGAAAACAACTCAAACCTTTCTTCACTTCATTGGAAAAATTAGAGTTGAACTGTAACTTTTTTCTCTTCTTTGGGAAAAATTCAGAAGAGAACTTGAACTTTTCTTAATTTCCTTGAGAAAACTCAGAATTAAAGTGGGAGCTTTTTCTCTTCCTAGGGAAAATATCAGAATCGATGCATAGCTTTTTCTATTTTATACGGAAAAATTCAGAAAATAGCTTGAAATTTTTTTCTCTTCTTTGAGAAAATTCAGAACTGAATTGGAACTTTTTTCTCTTCTTTGGAAAAATTTAGAGTTGAACTGTAACTGTTTTCTTTTTCCTTTTGAAAATTCAGAAGAGATCTTGAACTTTTCTTCACTTCTTCGAGAAAACTCAGAATTTAAAGTGGAAATATTTATCTTCTTGGGTAAAAATTCAGAAGAGAACTTTTACTTTTCTTCACTTCATTGAGAAATCTCAGATTTAAAATGGAACTTTTTTATTCTTGGGGCAAAACTCAGAATCGAAGTATAACTTTTTCTAGCTTCTATGGTAAAATTCAGAACATAACTTGAAATATTTTCTCCTCTTAGAGTTAATTCAGAAATGATAGGGAACTTTTTTTCTCTTCCTTGGAAAAATTCAAAATTGAACTCTAACTTTTCTTAAAATTCAGAGCTAGAGTAGAACAATTTTTCTCTTCTTTGGAAAAACTCAGAATTTAACGGTAACTTTTTTTTCTCTCTTTAAGAAAATTCAGAAGAGAACTTGAAGAATTTTTCACTTCTTTAAGAAAACTCAGAATTAAAGTGGAACTTTATCTCTCCTAGGGAAAAATTCAGAAGAAAGCTAGAACTTTTCTTCACTTCTCTGAAAAACTCAGAATTAAAGTAGAACTGAAGTGGAACTTTTTTTTCTTCTTTTGAAAAATTCAGAATTGAACTAACTTTTTTTCTCTTTTTTTTAAGAAAATTCAGAAGAAAACTTGAATATTTCATTACTTCTTTGAGAAAACTCAGAATTAAAGTGGAACTCTTTATCTTCATGGTGAATATTCACAATCCAAGTATAACTTTTTTCTATCTTCTACGGAACAAATTTAGTTATCGTCTTTGAAAAAATTCAGAACTGAAGTGGAACCGTTTTTTTCATTGAAAAAATTAGAATTGAACTTCAACTTTTATTACTCTTATTTGAGAAAAATCAGAAGAGAACTTCTTTGAGAAAACTCAGGATTAAAGTGGAACTTTTTCTCTTCTTAGAGAAAATTTCAGAACCGATACATAACTTATTCTATTTTCTACGGAAAAATTCAGAACATAGCTTTAAATTTTTTCTCTTCTTCGAGAAAATTCAGAACTGAATTGGAACTTTTTTCACTTCTTTGAAAAAATTCAGAAGAGAACTTGATCATTTTTTCATTTCTTTGAGAAAACTCAGAATTAAAGTGGGAACTCAGAAAAATTTCAGAATCGATACATTACTTATTCTATTTTCTACGGAAAAATTCAAAACATAGCTCGAATTTTCTCCTCTTCTTCGAGAAAATCAAAACTGAGTGGATCTTTTTTTTCTCTTCTTTGGAAAAATTTAGAATTTAACTCTAACTGTTTTCTTTTTCTTTTTGGAAATTCAGAAGAGATCTTGACATTTTCTTCACTTCTTCGAGAAAACTCAAAATTTAAATTGGAACTATTTATCTTCTTAGGTAAAATTTCAGAAGAGAACTTTAACTTTACTTCACTTCATTGAGGAAACTCAGATTTCAAATTAAACTTTTTTTTTATTCTTGGGGCAAAACTCAGAATCGAAGTATAACTTTTTCTATCTTCTATTGTAAAATTCAGGACAGAATTTGAAATTTTTACTCTTCTTAGAGTAAATTCAGAAATGATGTGGAACTTTTTTTTCTCTTCCTTAAAAAAATTCAGAATTGAACTAACTTTTTTTGAAAATTCAGAACTGGAGTGCAACTATTTTTCTCTTCTTTGTAAAATTTCAGAATTGAACTGTAAATTTTTTTGCTCTCCTTAAGAAAATTCAGAAGAGAACTTGAAAATTTCTTCACTTCTTTGAGAAAACTCAGAAATAAAGTGGAATTTTATCTCCCCAAGGGAAAAAATTCAGAAGAAAGCTGAAACTTTTCTTCACTTCTTTGAGATAAATCAGAATTAAAATTGAGCTGAAGTGAAACTTTTTTCTCTTCTTTTGAAAAGTTCAGAATTGAACTAACTTTTTTTCTTTTCTTTAAGAAAATTCAGAAGAGAACTTGAATATTTCTTCATTTCTTTGAAAAACTCAGAATACAAGTGGAACTTTTTCTCTTTATGGAGAATATTCAGAATCAAAGTACAACAGAATTTGAATTTTTTCGTCTCTTAGAGTAAAAACTGTTTAAAACACAGTTAGAAATACTTTTTTCTTGAGTTGGTGTTCCAGGAATTTGTTCTAAATCATTAGTCTTACAAACACACATACTAATAACCCTAGCAGGCTCGTTTTCGCCATAATTGAAAAACATTGCTTTTCCTTCGCTGTTGATAGGTATGCTTGTATATATATTTTAATTGCTGCTACATAAACTGCAATTGTTCCTTCCAAAATTAATATACGAATTTTCTAAGAAGTACGCCTCTGTATATTCACTGTGTTGTCGAACATTTTCTATTGCATCTACAAACTGTTCCGCAGTTGCCAATCCATACCTTGGAAGCTTTTCATTAAACTGACAACATTTCTTTTGGATATTACTAAGAAGCTTTGCCAAAGCATTTCTAGCCGACTTTTCAACAGCATCCGCTCTTTCAATGGGAATTTTAATCTGTAATTTTGAATACTTTTTGTGATCCTGGTAAAACATGCGTAAAATGTTTCTCAATTTACGAAGATCAGCCTGCATTTTTGCCATCTTCTTGTATTTCTGAATGTAATTTTTTCCTTTGTCCTTATGCGTTCTGCGGTACAACTTCACAAAGAATCTAATTTTTTTCATTATAGCTTTTGTCACCCCAGTATCTACCCATTATTCTGGTTGCAACTTTTTTCTTATATATTTTTTGGTAATCTTCATCATTGAGATAATTTTGTTCTTTAGAGTGTCGGTTATTATTGAGATAGGTCGCTATTATTACTATAGATTTCATTACCATGAACTGTTTGATTACTTCAAAATTCAAATATCTTTGAAAAGACTGCAGTATGAAAATACATCAAAAATGCAATTTTTTGACAAAATTGATTCTACTTTAAACATTATTTTATTTTTAATTACAAGAGTGACTAGATGTTGCAATTTCCTTTAAAATGAGCTATTATACAGCTCTCTATGATTTTCCAGTGCCCAGCTAGTTGAGAAGGAAAATCAAGCGGAAAAAAAAATATCCCGTTTGTAGAGAATAACGTGGTTAAAGTCAATTTTCTTGATTTTCAATCCATCTTTGTTATTTAAGCCAAAGGGCAGTAAGTTTCCTTTATTGGGTTTTCGGACTAGGCGGTTCTAATGGTGTAGTTTTGTTTTGATCTGACTCTTTTTTTAGGAGCTAGGGGTTTTTATATTTTTTAACATTGGACGTGATCGTCTCTTACTAGGTTGCTAGCTACCGCTGCAACCCGGATAAAAAAAATGAATATTTCTCATTGGAAATATAGGACAACAATACAGAGATACGTAATTTACGGGTTAAGCCAAAAAAATTTGAACTAAGATGATATAAAATTAATGGCGTGTAAAATGGTGTAGCAAGTCAATTGAAGCAGAAGGAAAACCAAACTAAATTATAAATTTTCAGGTTTTTTCATGTTTGAATTAAAAAATGGAAATTATTGTTCAGACACCGTAAATATTTTTGCACTTTGCAGCTAAATAAAATTATATTTTTTTCAATTTTCAGGAACTATTCTAGTTTCAGTTGACAAATAAGATTTTTTTTCTTCAAGGAATCAAGCAGCTAACTAAGTTTAATATATACAATGGTATGTTCTTCGAATGATCTCTTTTAATTAGGTTCCTAGCTACCGCTGCAAACCGGAACTATTAAAAAATATTTTATCTTTAATTACAGAAGGAACTAGATGTAGCAAGTTTTACTATTGAGACGAGTTGCTCTTACTATACAACATATAGTCCGTTATCACGAACTGTTTGCTTTGATGTATCTATTTGTACCAAAATTTCGTTCCTTAGAGTCTCGGTTACTACTGAGAAAATCAAAATTTTGTTCTTTAGATTGTCGGTTACTATTGATACAAGTAGCTATTATTACTATAGATTTCATTACCATAAACTGTTTGATTGCTTCAAAATTCAAATATCTTTGAAAAGACTGCAGTATGAAAATACATCAAAAATGCAATTTTTTGACAAAATTGATTCTACTTTCAAAAGTATTTTATTTTTAATTACAAAAGTGACTAGATGTTGCAATTTCCTTTAAAATGAGCTATTATACAGCTCTCTATGATTTTCCAGTGCCCAGCCAGTTGAGGAGAAAAATCAAGCGGAAAGAAAAAAATATCCCGTGTGTGGAGAATAACGTGGTTAAAGTCAATTTTCTTGATATTCAAGCCAATATATTTTCTCTGTTATTCAAGCCAAAGGGCAGTAAGTTTCCTTTAGAGGGGTTTCGGACTAGGCGGTTCTAATGGTGTAGTTTTTGTTTTGATCTGACTCTTTTTTTAGGAGTTAGGGGTTTTTATATTTTTTAACATTGGACGTGATCGTCTCTTACTAGGTTGCTCTCTTGCGAGTCTACTTGACACTTCTTCTATATAATGACTTAGTTCCGTGTATGAGCCTTCGACTTTTAGTAGATTAATATGTTGTATAATCTTAGATTTTGATACTGCCTTATATACGCTATTAATGAAACAGGTCGAGACAGGAAAATGTGGAGCTAGTGCCCTTAGAGAACGCAAATAGCTCTGACATCCCTCATTTGGGCTACAGTATAACGAATGCCCATGCTTTCTTTTGTCTCTGTAATTGATTTCACAATAATCCAAGCCGCCAAAGTAGAAATTAACCACTTTGTCAGTTGAAAATTTTAATACTATATTATTTTCAAGGATATCAAAAAGAATTTGACATAATTCAATATCCGTCAGATAGAGCTTGCAGATATCAGGGTGACATTGCCAATTAACCTGTTACCCAATTTTTGGTTTTGAATGTTTACTCAGATTGTCAGAAGTACGCCTCTGTATATTCACTATGTTGTCGAAAATTTTCCATTGCATTTGTAAACTGTTCCACAGTTGCCAGTCCATACCTTGGAAGCTTTTCATTAAACTGACAACATTTCTTTTGGATATTACTATGAAGCTTTGCCAAAGCATTTCTAGTTGACTTTTCAACAGCATCCGCTGTTTCAAAGAGAATTTTAATCTGTAATTTTGAATACTTTTCATGATCCTGGTAAAACACGCGTAAAATGTTTCTCAATTTACAAAGATCAGCTTGCATTTTTGCCATCTTCTTGTATTTCTGAATGTAATTTCTCCCTTTGTCCTTATGCGCTCTTCGGTACAACCTTGCAGAAAATTTAATTTTTTCATTTTAGCTTTTGTCACCCCAGTATCTACCCATTATTCTGGTAGCAACTTTTTTCTTATGTTTGTTTCGGTAATCTTTATCGTTATCATACCGTTCCTTGCTCGTTTGTTTGGCTGTCTCAATTGTTGCTTCTCTGTAATCTCCATCATTATCATACCGTTCCCTACTCTTTTGTTTGGCTGTCTCAATTTTTGCATGTCTATAATCTTCATCATTGTGATAACACATCTATCTGTTTTGTTTTGCTCTCTCAATTATTACTTCTCTATACGCCTTGTCAGTTGAATACCTTTGCTTTTTTCTTTTCAAGATGTTATCTTTGTTTTTTGTATAGTACTGTTTTTTTAACTTGCGTGTATCTTGCTTGATTGAAACCATTATGTAACCATTAGTTGAATGTTTATGTCACGTATCAATAATCAAGAGCCTAACAAAAAATTAAACTAATTTTTAAATTTTCAGGTATTTTTCTAGTATAAAATAAAAGATTAAAACTATTGTTCAGACACCATAAATATTTTTGCAGTTTATAACTTTAACGATACTACACTAAAAACGAAAATAAAATAAAAATTAATTTTTTCAATTTTTACGTCACGTCACTCATTAAGTCATATATGGTTATTAGTACACAATAGGTTTTAGATATTACGTCATGTCACTTATTACATCATATATGGTTATAAGTAGATAATCGGTAAAATATTCGTTCTTTATTATAATATAATAAAAACTTCAAAAACGCATGAAAAAGTTGTTCATATTCATTTTTATATATATTTTTATGTTAAATTTTTTTTTATTCATTTCATATTCGTTATTATAAATCTGACAAACGTTTTGGGGGAGGGGGGTTCAAAACCACTAAACCCTTTGGATATGTCCTTGAATATTATTAATTTAATTTAAAATGATCTATTGAACAACTCTCTATGACGTTCCAGTGCTAAGCTATCTATGGAATATAAAGTTTAAAATACAACCTTACCACGAACTGTTTGATTGCTTCAAAAGTCAAATGTCTTTGAAAAGACAGCAGTATGGAAAGACATCAAAAATACAGTTTTTAGTGGAAAAAATTATCCTGCTTTAAAATAATTTGTTTTAGTTACAAAAGGTTTTTAACCCAATTAATTTCCTTTAAAATTAGCAATTGAACAACTTTCTACGATGTTCCAGTGCCAAGCTATCTCTAGAAACAAAAGAAAGAAAGAAAAAAATATCCCGTTTAGGCAGAATGTTGTAGTAGCTGCCACTTTTCTTGATTTTCAAACCAATATATTTCCCTTGCTGTTTAAACCAAGGGACAGAAAGTTTCCTATACAGGGGTTTCGGACAAGGCGGTTCTAATGGTGTACTTCTTGTTTTGATCTGACTCCTTTTTTAGGAGCTATGGGTTTTTTTTATTTCTTAACATTGGACGTGATCGTCTCTTAATAGGTTGCTAGCTACCGCTGCAACCCGGAGAGCCACCAGTCTCTTCGGAGGCGTGGGTTCAAATCTTACCGCTGGTATACGATTATGTTTGAAAGACTGCAGTGTGAAAAGACATCAAAAATGCAGTTTTTGGTAGAATAATTTATTCTCTTTTAGAAATAATTTATTTTAGTTACTATAGATTTGTAACCCAATTAATTTCCTTTAAAATGAGCTATTGAACAGCTCTCTACGATGTTCGAGTGCCTAGCTATCTCTGGAGACAAAAGAAAATAAAAAAAACTTTTTTCTTATGTTTGTTTCGGTAATCTTTATCGTTATCATACCGTTCCATGCTCTTTTGTTCGGCTGTCTCAATTGTTGCTTCTCTGTGATCTTCATCATTATCATATCGTTCCTTACTCTTTTGTTTGGCTGTCTCAATTTTCGCATGTCTATAATCTTCATCATTGTGATAACACATCTTGCTGTTGTGTTTTGCTCTCTCAATTATTACTTCTCGATACGCCTTGTCAGTTGAATAACTTCGCTTTTTTCTTTTCAAGAGGTTTTCTTTGTTTTTTGTGCAGTACTATTTTTTTAACTTGCCTGTAGCTTGCTTGATTGAAACAATTATGTAGCCATTAGTTGAATGTTTATGTCACGTATCAAGTATCAAGAACCTAACAAAAAATTAAACTAATTTTTAAATTTTCAGGTATTTTTCTAGTATAAAATAAAAGATTAAAACTATTGTTCAGACACCATAAATATTTTTGCAGTTTATAACTTTAGCGATTCTAAACTAAAAACGAAAATTCTTGATTTTCTTGATTTTCGAGCCAATATATTTCCCTTGCTGTTCTCAAGCCAAGAGACAGAAAGTCTACTATACAGAGGTTTCGGATAAGGCGGTTCTAATGGTGTACTTTTTGTTTTGATCTGACAAATTTCTTAGGAGCTATGGGTTTTTATATTTCTTAACATTGGACGTGATCGTCTCTTACTAGGTTGTAAGCTACCGCTACAACCCGGATGAAATAGTAAGAGATGAACCTAAAACCATCAAGAAGCTAAACAAAGTCTAATGTATGCAATAGTTTGTTATTCAAATGATCGTCCTTTAATGTAAAAATTCTGTTTCTTTGGACTTGAGTTCGTTTTTTCACTATAAATACAAACAGGAAAAAGCCTTAGGCTTTTTCTTATTTTAATTAGTAAGAGACGAAACTCAAACAATCAAGTAGCTAACTAAGTCCAATTTTTGGAATGGTTTGTTATTTCAGTGATCGTCTTTTAATGTAAAAGATGAAAAAAAAATTTCTTCCAGGAGACAAAAAGTAAAACTAATTATAAAATTTTCATGTATTTTTGTTGTTTAAATTAAGAAATTACTATTACTGATTAGGCATCATAGAAATTTTTGCAGTTTACAAAATAATTTTAGCGATTAAGCCAAAAAAGAAAATTTTGGTTCCAGGAGTTTCGGTTACTATTGAAACAAGTAGCTATTATTATTATAGAGTTCATTACCATGAACTGTTTGATTGCTTCAAAATTCAAATATCTTTGAAAAGACTGCTGCATGAAAATACATCAAAAATGCAATTTTTTTGACAAAATTGATTCTACTTTAAAAAGCATTTTATTTTTAATTACAAAAGGCACTAGATGTTGCAATTTCCTTTAAAATGAGCTATTATACAGCTCTCTATGATTTTCCAGTGTCCAGCTAGCTGAGAAGGAAAATCAAGCGGAAAGAAAAAAATATCCCGTTTGTGGAGAATAACGTGGTAAAAGTCAATTTGCTTGATTTTCAAGCCAATATATTTTATTTGTTATTCAAGCCAAAGGAAGGTAAGTTTTCTTTATAGAGGCTTCGGACAAGGCGGTTCTAATGGTGTACTTTTTGTTTTGATCTGACTCTTTTTTTAGGAGTTGGGGGGTTTTATATTTCTTTACATTGGAGGTGATCGTCTCTTATTAGGTTGCTAGCTACCGCTGCGACCCGGATTTCCAGTGCCCAGCTAGCTGAGGAGAAAAATCAAGCGGAAAGAAAAAAATATCCTGTTTGTGGAGAATAACGTGGTAAAAGTCAATTTTCTTGATTTTCAAGCCAATATATTTTCTTTGTTATTCAAGCCAAAGGGCGGTAAGTTTCCTTTATAGAGGATTCGGATAAGGCGGTTCTAATGGTGTAGTTTTTGTTTTGATCTGACTCATTTTTTAGGAGTTGGGGGGTTTTATATTTTTTAACATTGGACGTGATCGTCTCTTACTAGGTTGCTAGCTACCGCTGCAACCCGGATACTAGTTTGAGTCTAAAATTATAATCTTATTTTAGTTACTATGGGCTGAAATTCGTTCTTTACTGTAAATAAAACTGGAAAAATATCTAAAAATTTTAAAATTAGTTTTATTTTTTGTTAGGTTCTGGTTTAATAACAAGCCAACATAATTTCTTTGTTGTTAAGCAAAGAGATTCCGGCTGACAGCTGCTGCTGCAACCCGGATACTGCTAGATTCTGGATAGCTTGTAGCTACCCCTGAAACCACCGTATATCAGTTACTATGGGCGAGAGATCGTTCTTTACTGTAAAATTTCTATTCACGTCATAGCTCTAATATAAAGCTATGACGACATTCATTATTTATCTAGTAGGGTTTCAGACAAGGTAATTCTAATGATGTACTTTTGTTTTGATCTGACTCTATTTTTAGGAGTTTTGGGTTTTTATATTTCTTAGCATTGGACTGATCGTCTCTTACTAGGTTGCTAGCTACTGCTGCAACCCAGATTCACATATATATGATTTATGAGAGGCAGCCTGGCCGAGTGGTCCAAGACACTGGTGTTAGCCACCGGTCTCTTCGGAGGCGTAGGTTCAAATCTTACCGCTGGTATAATGCTTGAAATACTGCAGTGTGAAAAGACATCAAAAATGCAGTTTTTGGTGGAAAAATTTATTCTCTTTTAGAAATAATTTATTTTAGTTACTATAGATTTTTAACCCAATTAATTTCCTTTAAAATGAGCCATTGAACAACTCTCTACGATGTTCCAGTGCCAAGCTATCTGTGGAAAAGAAAGAAAAAAAGAAAAAAAGAAAGAAAAAAATATCCCGTTTAGGCAGAATATTGTAGTAGCTGCCACTTTTATTGATTTTCAAGCCAATATATTCCCCTTGCTGTTCAAGCCAAGGGACAGAAAGTTTCCTATAAAAGGGTTTCGGACAAGGCGGTTCTAATGGTGTACTTTTTGTTTTGATCTGACTCCTCTGTTAGGAACTATGGGTTTTTATATTTCTTAACATTGGACGTGATCGTCTCTTACTAGATTGCTAGCTACCACTGCAACCCGGATTCATGATGATCTATATCGGTCCTTTATGTAATTTTTAACCCCATTAATTTTGCTTTAAAATGAGCCATTGAACAACTCTCTACGATGTCCCGGTGCCAAACTATCTGTTGAATTACTAACCTATACTATATTTAAGAGGCGTATAAAATTTAGTATAGGCAAGAGGTCGTTCTTTATTATAAATATTAAAGTGAAAACATTTAAAATTCATTTTTTTCAGTAAAGTTCAAAGTTTGTTCTTTCCTTGAGAAAGCATAGGGATTTTTGGAAAAGTATGAGCTAAAGAGAAGGGCTGATCGCCCTCCAAAAGCTTTTGACTCTTAAAAAGGGCATTAGAATTTTAATCTCCAATCAAATTAGCTCCTTTAAAATAGTTATGATATTACTAGCTATGATGTTGCAACGCTGTCTATGTTATTCTTTATATGCCCTTTTAATATGTGTCTGCATATAATTTTTTCGTTTAATTGAAACTCCCCCTAAACGTTCCCTAAAGATTTCAACTTAATGACCTTGGTGTCCTTAATTACAGTAACAGTAGAAGTAGTACTAAAAGTATATGCATAGTGTCTTCTGGCTAGTTCCAAATTCGTCACAACTTACCCTGAAAGGTCTAAATTAATAATGTAAGCCTTTATTGTGACAACTCTCTACGATGTTCCAGTGCCAAGCTATCTGCAGAAAACAAGAAAAAAAGAAAAAAAATTTCCCGTTCTGGCAGAATGTTGTAGTAGCTGCCACTTTTCTTGATTTTCGAGCCAATATATTTCCCTTGCTGTTCAAACCAAGGGACATAAATTTTCCTATACAGGGGTTTCGGACAAGGCGGTTCTAATGGTGTACTTTTTGTTTTGATCTGACTATTTTTTTAGGAACTATGGGTTTTTATATTTCTTAACATTGGACGTGATCGTCTCTTACTAGGTTGCTAGCTACCGCTGCAACACGGATGAATAAACCACAGGGTTCAGTTTCTTTGGGCTTGAGTCCTAACTTTGCTATAACTACCGCTTGAATCCAGATTATAAATTACAAACAGGAAGAAGCCTACGGGTTTTTCTTCTTTGGAATAGTAAGAGACGATCCTCAAATAATCAGACAGCTAACTAGGTTTATAATTTGTTCTTTAACATAAACGTCAATAATCAGATATTTTAATAAATCCTATATGGGCTATAGGTTGGGATAGCTTTCACCCAGTTGGCTTGAGTTCAAGTTTTGTATGGGAAATTTTAACTTATGATGATTTCTTAAAGATCATAATTAAAATTTCTTAATGTAATAAAAATAATTTGTTTTAATTACAAGAAGTTTTTAACCCCATTGACTTTCTTTAAAATGAGTCATTGAACAACTCTCTACGATGCTCCAATGCCAAGCTATCTGTTGAATTACTAACCTATACTATAATTAAGTGGCGTATAAAATTTAGTATAGGCAAGAGGTCGTTCTTTATTATATTTATTATAAAATAAATTAAAAACAGGAAAAAGCCTACGGCTTTTTCTTCTTTGGAATAGTAAGAGACGATCCTCAAATAATCAGGCAGCTAATTATGTTTATAATTTGTTATTTAACATAAACTTCATTAATCGGATATTTTAATATATCCTATATGGTCTAGAGGTTGGGATAGCTGTCACCCAGCAGGCTTGAGTTCAATTTCCGTACGGGAAATTTTTACTTAGGATGATTTCTTAAGGAACATAATTAAAATTTCTTAATGTAATAAAAATAATTTGTTTTAATTACAAAAGGTTTTTAACCCAATTAATTTCCTTTAAAATGAGCCATTGAACAACTCTCTACGATGTTCCAGTGCCATGCTATCTGTTGAATTATAATCTTTTAATGTAAAAAAATATAAATACTGTAATCTTAACTATAGTAAAGTTGCGTATGCAAGTTAGTATAGGGAAGAGTTTGATCTTTATTATACTGGAAACAAAGAAAAGAGAAAAAAATATCCCGTTTAGGCAGAATGTTGTAGTAGCTGCCACTTTTCTTGATTTTTTAGTACTGATTTTTTAACTTGCATGTAGCTTGCTTTGATCTAACCATTATGTATTCATGAATGAGACCATTTACAGTTTTGACGTTTCTTATATAGTAATTATGACGTCACTGCATCAAAAATACAGTTTTTATTGGAAAAATTTATTCTCTTTTAGAAATAATTTATTTTAGTTACTATAGATTTTTAACCCAATTAATTTCCTTTAAAATGAGCTATTGAACAACCCTCTACGATGTTCCAGTGCCAAGCTATCTCTGGATACAAAAAAAGAAAAAAAAATATCCCGTTTGGGGAGACTAACGTGGTTAAAGTCAATTTTCTTGATTTTCAAGCCAATATATTTCCCTTGCTGTTCAAGCCAAGGGACAGAAAGTTTCCTATACAGAGGTTCCGGACAAGGCGGTTCTAATGGTGTACTTTTTGTTTTGATCTGACTCCTTTTTTAGGAGCTATGGGTTTTTATATTTCTTAACATTGGACGTGATCGTCTCTTACTAGGTTGCTAGCTACCGCTGCAATCCAGATAATTATGACGTCACTGCATCAAAAATACAGTTTTTATTGGAAAAATTTATTCTCTTTTAGAAATAATTTATTTTAGTTACTATAGATTTTTAACCCAATTAATTTCCTTTAAAATGAGCTATTGAACAACCCTCTACGATGTTCCAGGGCCAAGCTATCTCTGGATACAAAAAAAGAAAAAAAAAATATCCCGTTTAGGGAGACTAACGTGGTTAAAGTCAATTTTCTTGATTTTCAAGCCAATATATTTCCCTTGCTGTTCAAGCCAAGGGACAGAAAGTTTCCTATACAGGGGTTTCGGACAAGGCGGTTCTAATGGTGTACTTTTTGTTTTGATCTGACTCCTTTTTAGGAGCTATGGGTTTTTATATTTCTTAACATTGGACGTGATCGTCTCTTACTAGGTTGCTAGCTACCGCTGCAACCCGGATGTTTGTTATTCCAATGATCGTCTTTTATTGTAACTAGGTTTCAGCCATCTCTACAGCCATGATACTGATGGAAATTACATAATCCCTATTTATGTTTTAGTTAACATGGGCAAGGTGTCGTTCTTTATTGTAACAACCCGGAAAACCTTAACTATAATTAAGTGGCACATAAAATTTAGTATAGGCAAGAGGTCGTTCTTTATTATAACGTAGGCTACTGCTTCATCAGGATTGATTGAATTATTGAGTTGTTTTCCGTTAAAAAAGTCTTGTAGAAGTTTTTGCACACGTGGAATACGAGTTGAGCCTCCAACAAGAACAATTTCATGGATGCTTCCTTTGTCTAGTTTAGCATCCCTGAGAGATTTTTCAACTGGCTCCATTGTCCTTCTAAACAAATCAGCACAGAGTTCTTCAAATAGAGCACGTGTAATGGAGGTATAAAAATCAATGCCTTCATGCAGAGAGTCTATTTCAATTTTAGCTTCGGTAGAGGCTGACAAGGTTCTTTTCGCTTTTTCACATGTGGTCCTAAGTCTTTTAAGTGCTCTTGCATTAGTTGAAAGATCCACTTTATACTGTCTTATAAACTCTTTGACGAAGTGGCTCACTAGTCTGTTATCAAAATCTTCTCCACCCAAATGTGTATCCCCTGCCGTTGATTTTACTTCAAAGATTCCATCTTCGATCACAAGAATGCTCACGTCAAAAGTAACACCACCAAGATCAAAAATGAGCACATTTTTTTAAGAATCGTGTTTCTTATCTAGGCCGGAGGCAATAGCAGCGGCGGTCGGCTCATTAATGATGCGAATAAAATTAAAGTTTTCGATGACACCAGCAACCGTAGTAGCTTGTCTTTGGGCATCGTTAAAATAGGCAGGTACAGTGACAACAGCGTCACTCACTGGTTCTCCAATATAAGCCTCGGCGATTTCCTTCATCTTACTAAGAATCATTGAAGAGATCTGCTCGGGCATGAATGTTTTCTGCCTTGCCTTAGAATTCAACTTGAATTCTCGGCTTGCCATCTTTATTGACTACCCTGAAAGGCCAATGTTTCATATCTGATTAAACTGAAGAATCTTCAAATTTTCTACCGATTAATCTTTTGGCATCAAAGACTGTGTTTAAAGGGTTCATGGTTCCTTGATTTTTAGCAGCATCTCCAATAAGACGTTCAGTATCTGTAAATGACACATAAGATGGTGTTGTTCGATTACCTTGATCATTGGCAATGATTTCAACTTTACCATGATGAAAGACACCGACGCAGGAGTAAGTAGTTCCTAAATCAATACCAATTGCAGGTCTTGTAGTCATTTCTAATATTTCTTTTGAAATTGTTTTAAATAGCAAATGAACCCAGTTTCGTAGGACAAACTTGCATGATAAATTACATCTTTTAATTCTTATAATAGTATTAAGAATTACATAAAAATAAATCTTAATGAAGTGAAAATTTTTATGCATTTGAAATTTCAGTAGTAGCTAATAGGGGTAAATATCCAATCCGGAAAAAATTTCAAAACCAAGAATTTATTCGATGACATCATATTGCCTTACGATACCAACTCTTTTGAATATTTAATGTTTCACGATGTTCACTGTCTATGATCCATAGCTATTTTAAATGATCTAATCGCGTCTCTAGAGATCTTATTATCAATTTGTAGTTCCTTTTTAGATTCGAATGCTATAGTTTGCATTCGAGATGGCAAAACAACTTGCAAAGTTCTATTCAACAATCGAAAAAGTAAAAAAACAATTTAATTACATGATGACTTTAGTTATGTGTTTTGTTATGACGCTATTTTAGTGCAATTTTATGTTGTATGCAGAAGCTTTACAAATAGTTTGCTTTCTACCTAATGACTCCACTAGATCTGTTACTCCAAAACATCTTTAGTCGGATTTATCGCCGCTGCACTTCAGAATAGTGCAGCTATGTCAAACTGTCTTAAGAATTTGGGGTTTACAGTGTATATTAATCTACCATTGCGAATATATATAAACATACGAACCTCGGAGCAAACTCTTCAACTATGTTTTATTGTACTTTGTGCTGCGCTGGTGACAATTTCGTCTGCTCAGTTTACCCGTTTGAAGCTAAGATGTTGTTTCCAACGCGAAAAAGGTACGATGTGCCTTGTCAATGGTGCATTTTATATAATTAATTTAAAGACCATTGTTATTAATAAGACTCATTGATTCTTATTAAATCCTTTATGTAAAACCCCCCAAAAATTACTGCATTTTACATAATAATGGATACTTATTAAAAAAAACCTAATTGACAAATAACATTTATGATTAACTATGTCGGTCCTTTATGTAACCTTTTATTCACACTGTCTGTGTTTTTAAGATGTAGTCTTTAGCACGAGTAACACACGCATTTCCCTTTATTACTACAGCTAAATCCAATGTATGCAATGGTTTGTTCTTCTAATGATCGTCTTTTAATGTAATCAAGCCAAGGGACAGAAATTTTACTATGCAGGGGTTTCGGACAAGGCGGTTCTAATGGTGTACTTTTTGTTTTGATCTGACTCTTTTTTTAAGAACTATGGGTTTTTATATTTCTTAACATTGGACGTGATCGTCTCTTACTAGGTTGCTAGCTACCGCTGCAACCCGGATTTCTGAAAATGTTTGATATGAAATTACAAACAGAAAAAGCCTATAGTTTTTTCTTAATTGGAATAGCAAGAGACGACCTGGCTACAACCTATGCTTATGACGTCATTGATCAATCTTTAATATGAAATGTGCAGTTTTTCTTAGAAAAATTAATTCTATTTTAAAAACTATTGGGTTTAATTACAAAAGGTTTTCAACCCCATTAATTTCATTTAAAAAGAGTCATTGAACAACTCTCTGCGATGTTCCAGTGCCAAGCTATCTGTGGAAGAAAATAAAGAAAAAAGGAGGCTGTTTAGGCAGAATGCTGTAATAGCTACCACTTTTCTAGATTTTCAAGCCAATATATTTCCCTTGTTGTTCAAGCCAAGGGACAGAAATTTTTCTATAAAGGGGTTTCAGACAAGGCGGTTCTAATTGTGTACTTTTTATTCTGATCTGATTCTATTTTTAGGAGCTATGGGTTATTGTATTTCTTAACATTGGACGTGATCGTCTCTTACTAGGTTGCTAGCTACCGCTGCAACCCAGAGGATAATCTTTTTTTACAGGGAAAAGTAGCAAGCTTGTCACTCAACATTGCTGCGGTGGGAATTGAACCCGGTCCCATGTTGCCAAGCAGGGCAAATTTCAAAGGATGTATGTCTTATATAATCTTTATGATATCATGTTATGTGATATTATATTCTCAGGTTATATGATATTATATTCCTGTTATGTGATATAATTCCCTTGTCAAAAGATAGGTGTGTTACCACCTTGCAAATGAAGATGCAGGTTTTTGTCAGAAATTGCGTTGTATTACAAAGTCATCTCTTATTAATTAACAGAAAGACATAAAATGTGATGAACTTAAGCTGGCCGTTCTCTAATATAAATGTTCTTTGTTTGTTGTGAAATTACAAACAGGAAAAAGCCTATGGCTTTTTCTTAATTGAAATATTAAGAGACGACCTGGCTACAACCTACGATTATGACGTTATTGCTTGATTTTTTTACATGAAATATGCAGTTTTTGTAAAAAAAATTAATTCTATTTTTGAAATAATTTGTTTTAATTACAAAAGGATTTTAACCCCATTAATTTCCTTTAAAATGAGCCATTGAAAAACTCTGCGATGTTCCATTGCCAAGCTATCTGTGGAAAAAAAAAGAAAAAGAGGAAAAAAAGATGCCGTTTAGGCAGAGTGCTGTAGTAGCTGCCACTTTTCTTGATTTTCAAGCCAATAATTCCCTTGCTGTTCAAGCCATGGGACAGAAAGTTTCCTATATAAGGGTTTCGGACAAGGCGGTTCTAATGGTGTATTTTTTGTTTTGATCTGACTCTATTTTTATGAGTTATGGATTATTATATTTCTTAACATTGGACTTGATCGTCTCTTACTAGATTTGAACAAAATTAGATGAAATTAATTAGCTAATTTGACATGACATAGTTGGTAACTAAGGGCAAGAGCTCGTTCTTTACTATAACAACCAGGATGATGTCAGTTACAACGTGGAATTTGTTTTATGCTAATTCATTACAAACAGGAAAAAGCCTACGGCTTTTTCTTCTTTGAAATAGTAAGAGACGAACCACAAGTAACTACCCTTGGAACCACCATATATCAGTTACTATGCATGAGCGATCGTTCTTTACTGTAAACAAGTAGCTAACTAAGTCCAATGTATGGAATGGTTTGTTATTTCAGTGATCGTCTTTTAATGTAATGCTCTTGACTTGCAACGTTTATGACCGTCCTTTATGTATGCAACTGACGTCATCATAAAGTACTTACAGAACTCCCATTTAAAGTATCGATCTTTTATGTATTCAAGCCAATATATTTTCTTTGTTATTCAAGCCAAAGGGCGGTAAGTTTCCTTTATAGAGGATTCGGACAAGGCGGTTCTAATGGTGTACTTTTTGTTTTGATCTGACTCTTTTTTTAGGAGTTGGGGGTTTTTATATTTCTTAACATTGGAGGTGATCGTCTCTTACTAGGTTGCTAGCTACTGCTGCAACCCGGATACTAACTACATCCAACGACTATGACGTCATTGATCAATATTGTATATAAAATATTAAGTTTTTCGTAAAAAATAATCAATTAAAAAAAAGTACAAATAGCACTAGATCTAGAGATTTCCTTTAAAATGAGCCATTGAACAACTCTCTACGATGTTCCAGTGCCAAGCTATCTGTGGAAAAGAAGAAAGAAAGAAAAAAATATCCCGTTTGTGGAGAATAACGTGGTTGAAGTCAATTTTCTTGATTTTCAAGCCAATATATTTTCTTTGTTATTCAAGCCAGAGGGCAGGAAGTTTCCTTTATAGGGGTTTCGGACAAGTCGGCTCTAATGGTGTACTTTTTGTTTTGATCTGACTCTTTTTTTAGGAGTTAGGGGTTTTTATATTTCTTAACATTGGACGTGATCGTCTCTTACTAGGTTGCTAGCTACCGCTGCAACCCGGATTACTCAAACATTCTAAATATTTTTGCAGTTTACAGGGTTTTGCACTTTTTTTCATACCTTTTGCATTGTCATAATATAAATACTGTAATCTTAACTATAGTGAAGTTGCCTACGCAAGTTAGTTTAGGGAAGAGTTCGATCTTTATTACAATTCTTTACTAGGTTTCAACCATCTCTGCAGCCATGATATTGATGGAAATTACATAATCCCTATTTACGTTTCAGTTAACATGGGCTAGGTGTCGATCTTTATTGTAAAATTACTCAAACATTCTAAATATTTTTGCAGTTTACAGATTTTTGCACTTTTTTCTCATACCTTTTGTATTGTCATAATATAAATATAATACTGTAATCTTAACTATAATGAAGTTGCCTACGCAAGTTAGTTACGGAAGAGTTCGATCTTTATTATAATTACCGCTGGTATACGATTATGTTTGAAAGACTGCAGTGTGAAAAGACATCAAAAATGCAGTTTATGGTGGAAAAATTTATTCTCTTTTAGAAATAATTTATTTTAGTTACTATAGATTTTTAACCCAATTAATTTCCTTTAAAATGAGCTATTGAACAACCCTCTACGATGTTCCAGTGCCAAGCTATCTGTGGAAAAGAAAAAAGAAAAAAAGAAAAAAAAAATATCCCGTTTAGGCAGAATGTTGTAGTAGCTGCCACTTTTCTTGATTTTCAAGCCAATATATTTCCCTTGCTGTTCAAGCGAAGGGACTGAATGTTTCCTATACAGGGGTTTCGGACAAGGCGGTTCTAATGGTGTACTTTTTGTTTTGATCTGACTCCTCTGTTAGGAACTATGGGTTTTTATATTTCTTAACATTGGACGTGATCGTCTCTTACTAGGTTGCTAGCTACCGCTGCAACCCGTATACTAGACTGATCCTTTCCATAATTGCCTATACATGTTAATATAGGTAAGAGTTCGTTCTTTATTATACTATGGGTTACAGTTCGTTCCTTATTGTAAATTTTCTTCTTTGAAATAGTAAGAGACGAACCTCAAACGATCAAGTAGCTAACTAAGTCCAATGCATGCAATAACTTTTATTCCAATGATCGTCTTTTAATGTAACATATCAGTTACTATGGGAGAGAGATCGCTCTTTACTGTAAAATTTAAAAGAGAAACTTGTTTATTTACATTCTAGCTAAAATAATGAAGATAATATGAATGAACCGCAGTGTTCAGTTTCTTTGGACTTGAGTTCGTTTTTTAACTATAAATACAAACAGGAAAAAGCCTACGGCTTTTTTCTTCTTTTAAATAGTAAGAGACGAAACTCAAACAATCAAGTAGCTAACTAAGTCCAATGTATGGAATGGTTTGTTATTTCAGTGATCGTCTTTTAATGTAAAAATATAAATACTGTAATCTTAACTATAGTGAAGTTGCGTTTGCAAGTTAGTATAGGGAAGAGTTTGATCTTTAGTATATTTGATTGCTTCAAAATTCAAATATCTTTGAAAAGACTGCAGTATGAAAATACATCAAAAATGTAATTTTTTTGACAAAATTGATTCTACTTTAAAAAGTATTTTATTTTTAATTACAAAAGTGACTAGATGGTGCAATTTCCTTAAAAATGAGCTATTATACAGCTCTCTATGATTTTCCAGTGCCCAGCTAGTTGAGGAGGAAAATCAAGCGGAAACAAAACAATATCCCGTTTGTGGAGAATAACGTGGTTAAAGTCAATTTTCTTGATTTTCAAGCCAATATATTTTCTTTGTTATTCAAGCCAAAGAGTGATAAGTTTCCTTAATAGGGGTTTTGGACAAGGTGGTTCTAATGGTGTAATTTTTTTTTTGATCTGATTCTTTTCTCAGGAGTTAGGGGTTTTTATATTTCATAACATTGGAGGTGATCGTCTCTTACTAGGTTGCTAGCTACCGCTGCAACCCGGATAAAATTTTTCTTTTACCATGGGCAATCGGGTCACCTAGTTGACTCGATTTCGATTCCCGGTAAGAGATATGTTACCTCTGATGATTTCTTAAGGAAATTGTATTACTGTAAATGTTTTGATCTGACTTTTTTTTGGAGTTATTGGTTTTTATATTTCTTAACATTGAACGTGATCGTCTCTTACTAGGTTGCTAGCTACCGCTGCAAACCGAATTGTTGTTTAAGCAAGACACTCCGGGTTACAGCTGCCGCTGCAACCCGGATACCGCTGCAATCTGGATAGCTTGCAACTACCCTTGGAACCACCATATATCAGTTACTATGGGTGAGAGATCGTTCTTTACTGTATACTAACCTATACTATAATTAAGTGGTGTATAAAATTTAGTATAGGTAAGAGGTCGTTCTTTATTATATATTTACTGTAAAACCATGATACCGACGATACTTACAAAATTCCAATGTAAAGTATCGATCCCTTATGTATGATCTCCTAATGATCTTCTTTTAATATTTCAGTTACTATGAACTGAAGTTCGTTCTATAATGTAAATAATTAAATAGCGTATAAAATTTGATATAGGCAAGAGGTCGTTCTTTATTATATTCCTTTAAAATGAGCTATTGAACAACCCTCTACGATGTTCCAGTGCCAAGCTATCTGTGGAAAAGAAAAAGAAAAAAGAAAAAAGAAAAAAATATCCCGTTTGGGGAGAATAACGTGGTTAAAGTCAATTTTCTTGATTTTCATGCCAATATATTTCCCTTGCTGTTCAAGCCAAGGGACAGAAAGTTTCTTATACAGGGGTTTCGGACAAGGTGGTTCTAATGGTGTACTTTTTAATTTGATCTGACTCCTCTGTTAGGAACTATGGGTTTTTATATTTCTTAACATTGGACGTGATCGTCTCTTACTAAGTTGCTAGCTACCGCTGCAACCCGGATAACTTTCACTTAACAGGCTCGGGTTCGATTCCCGGTGTGGGAAAATGTTTAACTCTATAATCTTCGAACATTTGAACCTTTTATAATTTATAATGATGTATAATATAAATACTGTAATCTTAACTATAGTGAAGTTGCGTATGCAAATTGGTATATGGAAGAGTTCGATCTATATTATAAAATAATCATGTAGCTAGCTAATTCCAAAGGTATGCAATTTTTTGTTATTCCAATGATCGTTTTTTATTGTAACTAGGTTTCAGCCATCTCTACAGCCATGATACTATTGGAAATTACATAATCCCTATTTATGTTTCAGTTAACATGGGCAAGGTGTCGTTCTTTATTGTAAAAATAATTTGTTTTAATTACTAAAAGGTTTTTAACCCCATTAATTTCCTTTAAAATGAGCCGTTGAACAACTCTCTACGATGTTCACGTGCCATGCTATCTGTTGAATTACTAACCTATACTATAATTAAGTGGCGTATAAAATTTAGTATAGGCAAGAGGTCGTTCTTTATTATAAATATTTACTGTAAAACCATGATACCGACGATACTTACAAAATTCCAATGTAAAGTATCGATCCCTTATGTATGATCTCGTAATGATCTTCTTTTAATATTTCAGTTACTATGAACTGAAGTTCGTTCTATAATGTAAATAATTAAATAGCGTATAAAATTTAATATAGGCAAGAGGTCGTTCTTTATTATATAACTTTCACTTAACAGGCTCGGGTTCGATTCCCGGTGTGGGAAAATGTTTAACTCTATAATCTTCGAATATTTGAACCTTTTATAATTTATAATGATGTATAATATAAATACTGTAATCTTAACTATAGTGAAGTTGCCTATGCAAATTGGTACAGGGAAGAGTTCGATCTTTATTATAAAATAATCAAGTAGCTAGCTAATTCCAAAGGTATGCAATTTTTTGTTATTCCAATGATCGTTTTTTATTGTAACTAGGTTTCAGCCATCTCTACAGCCATGATACTATTGGAAATTACATAATCCCTATTTATGTTTCAGTTAACATGGGCAAGGGGTCGTTCTTTATTGTAAAAATAATTCGTTTTAATTACTAAAAGGTTTTTAACCCCATTAATTTCCTTTAAAATGAGCTGTTGAACAACTCTCTACGATGTTCCAGTGCCATGCTATCTGTTGAATTACTAACCTATACTATAATTAAGTGGCGTATAATATTTAGCATAGGTAAGAGGTCGTTCTTTATTATAATCTCTTCGGAGGCGTGGGTTCAAATCTTACCGCTGGTATACGATTATGTTTGAAAGACTGCAGTGTGAAAAGACATCAAAAATGCAGTTTTTGGTGGAAAAATTTATTCTCTTTTAGAAATAATTTGTTTTAGTTACTATAGATTTTTAACCCACTTAATTTCCTTTAAAATGAGCTATTGAACAACCCTCTACGATGTTCCAGTGCCAAGCTATCTGTGGAAAAGAAAAAAAAAGAAAAAAGAAAAAAATATCCCGTTTGGGGAGAATAACGTGGTTAAAGTCAATTTTCTTGATTTTCAAGCCAATATATTTCCCTTGCTGTTCAAGCCAAGGGACAGAAAGTTTCCTATACAGGGGTTTCGGACAAGGCGGTTCCAATGGTGTACTTTTTGTTTTGATCTGACTCCTTTGTTAGGAACTATGGGTTTTTATATTTCTTAACATTGGACGTGATCGTCTCTTACTAGGTTGCTAGCTACCGCTGCAACCCGGATTAGGATATTCTCGCATGAGAAAACAATCTAGATAGGTGAGAAGTCTGAGAAAATTTATGAAAAACCTTAATTTAGGAAGCAAACAAACTGTCGTAATGAAATATCTTTGAATAGACTGCAGTATGAAAAGACATTAAATTGCCTAAAGAACAAAAAACAGGCAATTTAAAAATATTTGTATATATTTTAACAAGCAATTGCAACAATTCAAAAAGCTTAAAAAATAAAAACAAAAGTTTGAAGCTTAGCAGAAGTCATTGTAAGAAATCGGACTACTGCCTAAAGAACAAAAACTGGTAATTGCAAAAATATTTTTATACATTTTAACAAGAGATTATTACAACAATTCAAAACCCATAAAAAATAAAACCAAAATTTTGAAGCTTAGCAAAAATTGCTGTTCGAAATTTGACTTGCTCAAAAATCAAATATCTTTGAAAAGACACACTATGTATTTTCATAAAACTGGTAATTGCAAAAATTTTTGTATATATATTGACCTGGGATTACAACAAACCCAAAATATTAAAAAAAACAAAAGTTTGAAGCTTAGTAGAAATTTTTGTTAGAAATTGGACTTGCTTAATAATCAAATATCTTTGAAAAGACAGAGCATGTATTTTCATTCAACGGGTAATAGCACAAATGTTTGTATGTATTTTGACAAGGTATTAAAACAATTCCAAAACCTTAAAAAAAGTGAAACTTAGCAGAAGTCATTATATGATATCGGAGTATTGCCTAAAGAATAAAAAACTGGTAATTGCAAAAATATCTGTATATATTTCAACAAGGGATTACAACAATTCAAAATTCTTAAAAACTAAAACCAAAAGTTTAAAGTTTAGCAGAAATTGATGTTAGAAATTGGCCTCGCTCAAAAATAAATAATCTTTTAAAAGATGCAGGATTTATTTTCATAAAACTGGTATTTGTATATATTTGACAAGAGGCTACAACAATTTGAAAGCATTAAAAAGAAAACCAAAATTTTGAAGCTTAGTAGATATCGTTGTTAGAAATCGGACTTGCTGTAAAAATCGAATGTTTTTGAACAGATTCAGTATGAAACGACATTAAATTGCCCAAATAACAAAAAATTGGTGATTGCAAAAATATTTGTATATATTTTAACAAGGGATCAAACAATTCAAAAAACTTTAAAAAGAAAACCAAAGTTTGAAGCTTAGTAGAAATAGTTGTGAGAAATCGGGGTTGCTCAAATAGTCAAATATCATAATATAGAACGAATATAAATTAATATGATTATATTGCAAAGGTTACTGTTTATAATATGTTCTTTGACATTAAGTTTCGAAAAAATAATTATGGAAACTGCAAAAATATTTATATTATCTGAGCAATAGTTTCAATCTTTTCATTAAAACTTGAATAATATCTTATAATTTTAAATCTAATGTAAATTTAATGTAAAAATTTAAAATGTAAATTTAATAGAAATTTTAAAATTTAATGAAAAGTTAATGAAAAACAGGAAAAAGCCTACAGCGTTTTCTTCTTTGGAATAGTTAGAGACAATCCTTAAAGAATCAGGCAGCTAACTAACTCCAAACTTTGATCTTTAACGTAGACTTCATTAATCAGATTTTTTTATATATCCTACCTGGTGTAGTGGTTGGAATTGCTGTTTCTCACCAAGTGTGCTCGAGTGTGATTCTCGCTATGGAAAATTTTTACTTATGATGATTTTTGATGGAATATAATTATAATAATCATGTATGTAATGATCCCTTTTATTACTTCAGCTACTATGGGCTTTAGTTCGTTCCTTAATGCAAATTGTTGAAAACACAGTTAGAAATATTTTTTTTCCCTAGGAGAAGCTCCAGGAATTTTTTTTTTAATCATCAGTCTTTATAAGACACATGCTAATAGCCCTTATTTACAGTGTTTTGCTATCCTATATGTTCCCTTTTCCTTTACATCAATTGTGGCAAAACAATCTGAGACTATGGTAAACCTTGTTAGAGTGACAAGAAAAGATATAGAAGAGAATGAAAAAGTCCGTTACACTTAAGATGTGAAGTAAAATTTATTTTGTAATAGACCTACTACAAAATATTTGATTTTCAAGTCAGATCAACGGAACTTGAAATTGAAAATCAAGCATTTTACAGTAGGTTGCATCTGGACATGGCTAATTGCAGAAAGAGTAAAGCCAAGACAGATAGTCCAAGCAATTGAGACGCAAATGTTTAAATAGCTGCACGGGTAGATGGCGGGAGTAAGTTGAATTGAAAATCATGTATTTTGCAGTAGGATGCATCAAGATATGGAAAATTGTAGAAAGAAAAAAGCTAATTAAAACAAGTTAATTTAAAAATAGAATCAATTATTTTACGAAAAACTGCATATTTCATATTAAAGATTGATTAATGACGTCATCGTACGTTGTAGACAGGTCGTCTCTTACTATTCTAATTGACGAAAACCATAGGTTCTTTCTTGTTTGTAAAATCACATCAAACAAAGAACATCTGTATTAGACAACACCCAGATTAAGTTCATCACATTTTGGTCATCCCATTCAGAAGTCCAAGAAAATGGCAAAAATGCAGGCAGATTTTCGTAAATTTAAAAATATTTTACAAATATGTTACCAGGATTATGAAAAATATTCAAAGTTACAAATTAAAATTTTCTTTGAAAGAGCAGATGTTGCTGAAAAGTCCACTAGAAATGCTCTGGCAAAACTTCATAGTAATATCCAAAGGAAATTTTGTATGTTTGATGAAAAGCTTCCAAAGTATGGACTGGACACTATGGAATAGCTTATAGATGCAATGAAAAACACTAGACAGAGGTGTAAATATATAGAGGTGTAAATATATCTTTGAAAATTTGTATATTACTTTTAGAAGGAGCAATTGTAGTTTATGTATCAGTAATAAAAATTTATATACAAGCATATTTATGAACAACGAAGGAAAAACACATTTTTTCAATTATGGAGAAAACGAACCTGTTAGGGCTATTAGCATATGTCTTAGTAAGATTGATGATTATAAAAAAAAAATTCCTGGAGCTTCTCCTAGGGAAAAAAATATTTCTAGCTTTGTTTTCAACAATTTACATTAAGGAACCATTTTATATCTGGTCAATGGATCTCAGAGAAAAATTGTAACTTTGCGCTATAAGTGACCAATATATAATTTTTACAGTAGAGCATTTCACTAATTATACATACATGGCACCAGCCAAAGACTTCAGGTCAAAATCAGTGATGGAATTTATAATAAAAGTATCACATTTTGGAAATATGGACTTCCTACTGTCGGATAATCCTTCATGCTTTACAAGCAAAACCTTCAATGAAATTGCAAAAACATTAGAATTCAAAATTATACATTCATCGCCAAGGAACCCCCAATCAAATGGTTGAGCAGAAAATAAAATTTTCCCATTCATTGTTACGAATCCTGCAGACATGTTCAAAACAATTTTCGAACTTGAGAGTTCACTACCAATAGGCTATAGAATATCGGTTAATTACAGACGTTACGGCTTATTAGAAACCTTATACATTGACTAGCTGTAATGTTATGACCCAAGAATTGAAATTGTTAGTTATTTGTGATTTCTCTGTATCAAATAAACAAGATGAGTTCAGAATGTATGAAATGTTCAGCATTCTATTCCCAGTGTCAAACCCTTCGTATTTCTTTCAAATTGAAAACGAGTTTAAATTTTTTGGGTTGATTAAGATGGAATTTACGAAGTGTTAGCTTGGGTTCGAATCCCGGCGTGGGAATTATTCTTAAAACAAAATCAGGTGAAATTAATTAGCTAATTTGACAAGACATAGGTAACTAAGGGTAAGAATTCGTTCTTTACTATAACCGTATCAAGTATCAAGAACCTAACAAAAAATTAAACTAATTTTTAAATTTTCAGGTATTTTTCTAGTCTAAATTAAAAGATTAAAACTATTGTTCAGACACCATAGATATTTTTGCAGTTTATAACTTTAGCGATTCTAAACTAAAAACGAAAATAAAATAAAAATTAATTTTTTCAATTTTTACGTCACGTCGCTCATTAAGTCATAAACCTATTGTGTACTATTATTAGTACACAATAGGTTTTAGATATTACGTCATGTCACTTATTACGTCATATATGGTTATTAGTAGATAATCGTTAAAATATTCGTTCTTTATTAGAATTATGTAATACTAACTACATCCAACGACTCTGACGTCATTGGTCAATACAGTATATAAAAAATTAAGTTTTTCGTAAAAATAATTAATTGAAAAAAAAGTTAAGTGCAAAAGTTGCTAGATCTAGAGATTTCCTTTAAAATGAGCCATTGAACAACTCTCTACGATGTTCCAGTGCCAATCTATCTGTGGAAAAGAAGAAAGAAAAAAATATCCCGTTTAGGCAGAATTTTGTAGTAGCTGCCACTTTTCTTGATTTTCAAGCCAATATATTTCCCTTGCTGTTCAATCCAAGGGACAGAAAGTTTCCTATACAGGGGTTTCGGACAAGGCGGTTCTAATGGTGTACTTTTTGTTTTGATCAGACTCCTTTTTTTAGGAACTATGGGTTTTTATATTTCTTAACATTGGACGTGATCGTCTCTTACTAGGTTGCTAGCTACCGCTGCAACCCGGATATAAATACTGTAATCTTAACTATAGTGAAGTTGCCTATGCAAGTTAGTATAGGGAAGAGTTCGATCTTTATTATAATTTTAATGAAAATATCTTGACTTTAAATATAAAAGTACAAGCCTATGCTGTAGTTAAGCTGTCTATGCAAGATAGTATAGGCAAGAGTTCGTTCCTTATTGTAATTTTAGAAATAATTTATTTTAGTTACTATAGATTTGTAACCCAATTAATTTACTTTAAAATGAGCCATTGAACAACTATCTACGATGTTCCAGTGCCAGGCTATCTCTGGAAACAAAGAAAAAAAAATATCCCGTTTAGGCAGAATGTTGTAGTAGCTGCCACTTTTCTTGATTTTCAAGCCAATATATTTCCCTTGCTGTTCAAGCCAAGGGACAGAAAGTTTACTATACAGGGGTTTCGTATAAGGTGGTTCTAATGGTGTACTTTTTGTTTTGATCTGACTCCTTTTTAGGAGATATGGGTTTTTATATTCCTTAACATTGGACGTGATCGTCTCTTACTAGGTTGCTAGCTACCGCTGCAACCCGGATCTAGCTACCGCTGCAACCCAGATATACATGATATAATGTTTAGTCAAATGTTACAAAAGGCCTTCGGTAGCTCAGTTAGTAGAGCGGTGGACTGTAGATCTATAGGTCGCTGGTTCAAATCCGGATCGAAGGAAATTTTTACCACCTTTGTTTTCAACTATATTCTGTCCCGTGTTTTAAATTAAAAAACCAAAGAAAATCAGGCAACTAAGCAACTCCATTACTTGTTTTTGTTTATTCTATAGTAATTTTCAGATCGATCCTTAATTTAATTTAAATTAAAAAACCACAGAAAAGCAGGCAACTAAGCAACTCCATTACATGTTTTTGTTTATTCTATAGTAATTTTCAGATCGATCCTTAATGTAATGCTTTGGTAAAGCTTCATAGTAATCCAAAAGAAATGTTGTCAGTTTAATGAAAAGCTTCCAAGGTATGGACTGGCAACTGCGGAACAGTTTATAGAACAGTTATTAGGCAAAAAATTATCTGTGTAGTAGAACAATCTGTCCTGAAAAGTACGAGACAACTATCGAAAAATGCTCTGAATCTAGATCTGACAAGGAAATTATTAGGACTGAAGTCACCTATAACAATCTGAGTGAACATTCAAAACCAAAAATTGGGCAGCAGGTTACTTGGCAATGTCACCCTGATATCTGCAAGCTCTATCCGACGGATATTGAATTCTGTAAATTCTTTTTGAAATCCTTGAAAATAATATAGTATGAAAATTTTCAACTGACAAAATGGTTGATTTCTAACTTGACGGCTTGGATTATTGTGAACGATTCCAGGGACACAAGGAAGCATGGACATTCGTCGTACTTTAACTCAAACGAGGGATGTGAGAGCTTTTTGCGGTCTCTAAGGGCACTAGGTCCACATTTTCCTGTCTTGACATGTTTCATTAATAACTTATATAAGGCAGCATCAAAATCTAAGATTATATAACAAATTAATCTACTAAAAGTCGAGGGCTCGTACAAGGAGCTAAGTTATTATATAGAAGAAGTGTCAAGTAGACTCTGTCGTAATGTTTAAAACACAGTTAGAAATGCTTTTTTCTTGAGTCGGTGTTCCAGGAATTTGTTCTAAATCATTAGTCTTACAAACACATTTACTAATAACCCTAACAGGCTCGTTTTCGCCATAATTGGAAAACATTGCTTTTCCTTCGCTGTTGATAGGTATGCTTGTATATATATTTTTATTGCTGCTACATAAACTGCAATTGCTGCTTCCAAAATTAATATACGAATTTTCTAAGAAGTACGCCTCCGTATATTCACTGTGTTGTCGAACATTTTCCATTGCATCTATAAACTGTTCCGCAGTTGCCAATCCATACCTTGGAAGCTTTTCATTAAACTGACAACATTTCTTTTCGATATTACTATGAAGCTTTGCCAAAGTATTTGTGGAAAAGAAAAGCTATCTGTGGAAAAGGAAAAAAGAAAAAAATATGCTGTTTAGGCAGAATGTTGTAGTAGCTGCCACTTTTCTTGATTTTCAAGCCAATGTATTTCCCTTGCTGTTCAAGCCAAGGGACAGAAACTTTCCTATATAGGGGGTTCGGACAAGGCTGTTCTAATGGTGTACTTTTTGTTTTGATCTGACTCTTTTTTTAGGAGCTATGGGTTTTTATATTTCTTAACATTGGACGTGATCGTCTCTTACTAGGTTGCTTGCTACCGCTGCAACCCGGATACTAGGTTGCAAGCTACCTCTGCAACCCGGACAAACAGGAAAAAGCCTACGGATTTTTCTTCTTTTAAATAGTAAGAGACGAAAATCAAAAAATCAACTGTCTTTTAATGTAATCTATCAAAATGGGCCAGAACAATTCTCTGGGATGTTACAGTGCCAAGCTATCGGTGGAAAAGAAAAACGAAAAAATTATCCCGCTTGCGGAGAATAACGTGGTTAAAGTCAATTTTCTTGATTATAAAGCCAATATATTTTCTTTGTTATTAAAGCCAAAGGGCGGTAAGTTTCCTTTATAGGGGTTTCGGACAAGGCGGTTCTAATGGTGTACTTTTTGATCTGACTCTTTTTTTAGGAGTTAGGGCTTTGTATATTACTTAACACTGAACCTGATTGTCTCTTACTAGGTTGCTAGCTACTGCTGCAACCCAGGTAAAGATAATTTATTTTAATTACAAGGAGTTTTTAACCCCATTAATTTCTTTTAAAATGAGATATTGAACAACTCTCTACGATGTTCCAGTGCCAAGCTATCTTTTGAATTTCTAACCTATTCTATAATTAAGTGATGTAGAAAATTTAGTATAGGCAAGAGGTCGTTCTTTATTATAAATTACTGATTAGGCATCATAAATATTTTTGCAGTTTACATAATTATTTTAGCGATTAAGCCAAAAAAGAAAATTTTTGTTCCAGGAGTGTCAGTTACTATTGAGACAAGTAGCTATTATTACTATATTATTACTATAGAATTCATTACCATGAACTGTTTGATTGCTTCAAAATTCAAAAATCTTTGAAAAGACTGCAGTATGAAAATACATCAAAAATGCAATTTTTTTGTCAAAATTAATTTTATTTTAAAAATTATTTCATTTTTTATTACAAAAGGCACTAGATGTAGCAATTACGTTTAAAATGAGCCATTATACACCTGTCTATGGTTTTCCAGTGCCCAGGTAGCTGAGGAGGAAAAACAAGCGGAAAGAAAAAAATATCCCGTTTGTGGAGAGTAACGTGGTAAAAGTCAATTTTCTTGATTTTCAAGCCAATATATTTTCTTTGTTATTCAAGCCAAAGGGCGGTAAGTTTCGTTTTCGGACAAGGCGGTTTTAATAGTGTACTTTTTGTTTTGATCTGACTCTTTTTTTAGGAGTTATTGGTTTTTATATTTCTTAAAAATGGACGTGATCGTCTCTTACTAGGTTGCTAGCTACCGCTGCAACCCGGATATAATTAAGCGGCGTATAAAATTTAGTATAGGCAAGAAGTCGTTCTTTATTATAAAATTTTCTTGATTTTCAAGCCAATATGTTTCCCTTACTGTTCAAGCCAAATGACAGAAAGTTTCCTATACAGGGGTTTCGGACAAGGTGGCTCTAATGGTTTACTTTTTGTTTTCATCTGACTCCTTTGTTAGGAGGTATGGGTTTTTATATTTCTTAACATTCGACGTGATCGTCTCTTACTAGGTTGCTAGCTACCACTGCAACCCGGATTGCTAGCTACCGCTGCAACTCGGATATAATACTTCAGTTACTATGGACAAAAGTTCGTTCTTTAATGTAAATCCTTTTTTAGGAACTATGGGTTTTTACATTTCTTAACATTGGACGTGATCGTCTCTTTCTAGGTTGCTAGCTACCGCTTCAACCCGGATGCTAGATACCGCTGCAACCCGGATGTAGCTACCCCTGGAGCCACCGTATATCAGTTACTATTGGCGAGAGATCGTTCTTTACTGTAAACTTTAAAAAGTATTTTATTTTTAATTACAAAAGGCACTAGATGTTGCAATTGCCTTTAAAATGAGCTATTATACAGCTCTCTATGATTTTCCAGTGCCCAGCTAGCTGAGCAGGAAAAAAAAGCGGAAAGAAAAAAAATATCCCGTTTGTGGAGGATAACGTGGTAAAAGTCAATTTTCTGGATTTTCAAGCCAATATATTTTCTTTGTTATTCAAGCCAAAGGGCGGTAAGTTTCCTTTATAGAGGATTCGGACAAGGCGGTTCTAGTTGTGTACTTTTTGTTATGATCTGACTCTTTTTTTAGGAGTTGGGGGGTTTTATATTTCTTAACATTGGAGGTGATCGTCTCTTACTAGGTTGCTAGCTACCGCTGCAACCCGGATTATGACCACGAACTGTTTGATTTAACACTTAAGTTACTATGGGTTCAGTTCGTTCCTTATTGTAATTAATTTAATTCAGTTAGTAAAGCCTGAAGTTCATTCTTTATTATAAAATAAATTACAAACAGGAAAAAGCCTACGGCTTTTTCTTCTTTGGAATAGTAAGAGACGATCCTCAAGTATTCAGGCAGCTAACTAGATTTATAATTTGTTCTTTAACATAAACTTCATTAATCGGATATTTTAATATATCCTATATGGTCTAGAGGTTGGGATAGCTCTCACCCAGTAGGCTTGAGTTCAATTTCTGTATGGGAAATTTTTACTTATGATGATTTCTTAAGGAACATATAAAATTTCTTAATGTAATAAAAATAATTTGTTTTAATTACAAAAGGTTTTTAACCCCATTAATTTCCTTAAAAATGAGCCATTGAACAACTCTCTACAATGTTGCAGTGCCATGCTATCTTTTGAATTACTAACCTATTCTATAATTAAGTTGCGTATAAAATTTAGTATAGGTAAGAGGTCGTTCTTTATTATAACTTAGTAAATTTAGAAAAATTTTACGAATGTTTTACCGGGATTACGAAAAATATTCAAAATTAAAGATTAAAATTATCTCTGAAACAATGGATTTTGTTGAAAAGTCAGCTAGAGATGCTTTCGCAAAACTTCATAGTAATATCCAAAAGAAATGTTGCATGTTTAGTGAAAAGCTTCCAAGGTATGAACCGGCAACTGTGGAACAGTTTACAGATGTAATGGGAAATTTTATACATCACTGTGAATATATGGAGGCATAATTGTTCTTTACTTAGTTTCAGCTTTAATTCGATTATCCAGACTTTATGTACTAACTACATCCAAAGACTATGGCGTCATTGATTAATATTGTATATAAAAAATTAAGTTTTTCGTAAAAAAAATTAATTAAAAAAAAATTAAGTACAAATAGCGCTAGATCTAGAGATTTCCTTTAAAATGAGCCATTGAACAACTCTCTGCGATGTTCCAGTGCCAAGCTATCTGTGGAAAAGAAAGAAAGAAAAAAATATCCCGTTTGTGGAGAATAACGTGGTTAAATTCAATTTTCTTGATTATCAAGCCAATATATTTTCTTTGTTATTCAAGCCGCAGGGCGGTAAGTTTCCTTTATAGGGGTTTCGGACAAGGCGGTTCTAATGGTGTACTTTTTGTTTTGATCTGACTTTGTTTTTAGGAGTTAGCGGTTTCTATATTTCTTAACATTGGACGTGATCGTCTCTTACTAGGTTGCTAGCTACCGCTGCAACCCGGATACGGGCAATAGTTCGTTCTCTATTATATAAAATACAATAATAACTTTGAACTGAGATGAAAAAAAATTTTCTTCCAGGAGACAAAAAGCAAAACTAATTTTAGAATTTTCATGTATTTTTGTTGTTTAAATTTAAAAATTACTATTACTGATTAGGCATCATAAATATTTTGCAGTTTACATAATAATTTTAGAGATTAAGCCAAAAAAGAAAATTTTGGTTCCAGGAGTTTCAGTTACTATTGAGACAAGTAGCTATTATTACTATAGAGTTCATTACCATGAACTGTTTGATTGCTTCAAAATTCAAATATCTTTGAAAAGACATCAAAAATGCAATTTTTTTTGACAAAATTGATTCTACTTTAAAAATTATTTTATTTTTAATTACAAAAGGCACTAGATGTAGCAATTTCCTTTAAAATGAGCTATTATACAGCTCTCTATGATTTTCCAGTGCCCAGCTAGCTGAGGAGAAAAAAAAGCGGAAAGAAAAAAATATCCCGTTTGTGGAGAATAACGTGGTTAAAGTCAATTCTCTTGATTTTTAAGCCAATATATTTTCTTTGTTATTCAAGCCAAAGGGCAGTAAGTTTCCTTTATAGGGGTTTCGGACAAGGCGGTTCTAATGGTGTACTTTTTGTTTTGATCTTAATCTTTTTTTAAGAGTTGGGGGGTTTTATATTTCTTAACATTGGAGGTGATCGTCTCTTACTAGGTTGCTAGCTACGTGCTAGGTTGCTAGCTAAGAAAAGTGGCAGCTACTACAACATTCTGCCTAAACGGGATATTTTTTTCTTTTTTTCTTTTTTTCTTTTTTTGTATCCAGAGACAGCTTGGCACTGGAACATCGTAGAGGGTTGTTCAATAGCTCATTTTAAATGAAATTAATTGGGTTAAAAATCTATAGTAACTAAAATAAATTATTTCTAAAAGAGAATAAATTTTTCCACCAACAACTGTATTTTTAATGTCTTTTCACACTGCAGTCTTTCAAACATAATCGTATACCAGCGGTAAGATTTGAACCCACGCCTCCGAAGAGACTGGTGGCTAACACCAGTGCCTTGGACCGCTCGGCCAGGCTGCCTCTTATAATTTGGGTTGCAGCAGTATCCTGGTTGCAGCGGTAGCTAGCAACCTAGTAAGAGACGATCACGTCCAATGTTAAGAAATATAAAAACCCATAGTTCCTAAAAAAGGAGTCAGATCAAAACAAAAAGTATACCATTAGAACCGCCTTGTCCGAAACCCAGGTATAGGAAACTTTCTGTCCCTTCGCTTGAACAGCAAGGGAAATATATTGGCTTGAAAATCAAGAAAAGTGGCAGCTATTAAAACATTCTGCCTAAACGGGATATTTTTTTTCTCTTTTCTTTTGTATCCAGAGATAGCTCGGCACTGGAACATCGTAGAGGGTTGTTCAATTGCTCATTTTAAAGGAAATTAATTGGGTTAAAAATCTATAGTAACTAAAATAAATTATTTCTAAAAGAGAATAAATTTTTTCACCAAAAACTGCATTTTCAATGTCTTTTCACACTGCAGTCTTTCAAACACAATCGCATATCAGCGATAAGATTTGAACCCACGCCTCCGAAGAGACTGGTGGCTAACACCAGTGCCTTGGACCACTCGGCCAGGCTGCCTCTCATAAATAAATATATATGTGAATTTGGGTTGTAGCAGTAGCTAGCAACCTAGTAAGAGACGATCAGTCCAATGCTAAGAAATATAAAAACCCAAAACTCCTAAAAATAGAGTCAGATCAAAACAAAAGTATATCATTAGAACTACCTTGTCTGAAACCCTACTAGATAAATAATGAATGTCATCATAGTTTTATATTAGAGCTATGACGTGAATAGAAAAACACGAAAATATATTGTTGTTTCTGAAGACGTCATGAAATAATATCATTGCGCCATGACGCCAATAAAATCATTACGCCGTGACGTCATAATTACTACTTAAGAACGACAATGATGTAAATTCTCGCATTCTTGATTAGATAATGGTTAGATCGAAGCAAGCTATACGCAAGTTGAAAAAATCCGGGTTGCAGCGGTATACAGTAAAGAACGATCTCTCATCCATAGTAATCATTACGCCGTGACGTCATAATTACTATATAAGAAACGTCAAAACTGTAAATGGTCTCATTCATGAATACATAATGGCTAGATCAAAGCAAGCTACACGCAATTTAAAAAAACAGTACTAAAAAAAAAAACAGGGATAGTATCTCGAAAATAAAAAATTAAAGGTATTCAAACGACCGGGCGTATCGAGAAGTAATAATTGAGATTGCAAAACAAAACAGCAAGATGTGTTACCACAATGATGAAGATTATAGACATGCGAAAATTGTTATAATAAAGATCGAACTCTTCCCTATACTAAAACACTTGCAAAGGCAGCTTCACTATAGTGAAGATTACATTATTTATATTATACATCATTATAAATTATAAATGGTTTGAATGTTCGAAGATTATAGAGTTAAAAATTTTCCCACACCGGGAATTGAACCCGGTCCTCTTAAAGAAAATATTAACTACCCTAGCCACTAGACCAAATTGAACTACAAAGAACTATGATTTAAGAACCATATGCATAATATTATTTCACCATACCAATTATAATAAGGCCAAAACAAAATCTTCGACTTGCATCGTCACTTTTTTATAATAAGGAACGAACTCTTGCCTATACTAACTTGTATATGCCACTTAACTACAGTATATGCTTGTACAGTTATATTTTAATCCGGGTTGCAGCGGTAGCTAGCAACCTAGTAAGAGACGATCAAGTCCAATGTTAAGAAATATAAAACCCATAGCTCCTAAAAGGGAGTCAGATCAAAACAAAAAGTAAACCATTAGAACCGGCTTGTCTGAAACCCCTGTATAGTAAAATTTCTGTCCCTTGGCTTGAACAGCAAGGGAAATATATTGGCTTGAAAATCAAGAAAAATGGCAGCTACTACAACATTCTGCCTAAACGGGATATTTTTTTTTCTTTTTTTCTTTGTTTCCAGAGATAGCTTGGCACTGGAACATCGTATAGAGTTGTTCAATGGCTCATTTTAAAGGAAATTAATTGGGTTAAAAATCTATAGTAACTAAAATAAATTATTTCTAAAAGAGAATTATAATAAAGAACGACCTCTTGCCTATACTAAATTTTATACGCCCCTTAATTATAGTATAGTTTAATAATTCAACAGATAGCTTGGGACTGGAACATCGTAGAGAGTTGTTCAATGGCTCATTTTCAAGGAAATTATTTTACAATAAAGAACGACATCTAGCCCATGCTAACTGAAACATAAATAGGGATTATGTAATTTCCATCAGTATCATGGCTGTACAAATGGCTGAAACCTAGAAAGGAACAAACCATTACAGTAAAGAACATTTCATGTTAAAGATTGATCAATGATGTCATAATCATAGTTTGTAGCCAGGTCGTCTCTTACTATTCCAATTAAGAAAAAGCCATAGGTTTTTTCCTGTTTGTAATTTTTTCATTAAAGAACGAACTTTAGTTCATCGTAAATGAAGTATTATATATCCAGGTCGCAGCGGTAGCTAGCAACCTAGTAAGAGACGATCAAGTCTAATGTTAAGAAATATAAAAACACATAACTCCTAAAAAAGAGTCATATCAAAATAAAAAGCGCACCATTAGAACCGCCTGGTCCGACACTCTTCTATAGAAAACATTCTGTCCCTTGGCCTGTTATATAATTATAAATGGAACCTCGTAGAGAGTTGTTCAATAGCTCATTTTAAAGGAAATGAATTGGATTAAAAATCTTTAGTAACTAAAATAAATTATTTCTAAAAGAGAATAAATTTTTCCACCAAAAACTGCATTTTTGATGTCTTTTCATGCTGCATTCTTTTCAAAGATATTTGATTTTTGTATATAAATCATAATTGTATACAAGCGGTAATATTTGGACCCACGTCTCCGAAGAGACTGGTGGCTATCCGGGTTGCAGCGGTAGCTAGCAACCTAGTAAGAGACGATCACGTCCAATGTTAAGAAATAAAAAAATCCAAACTCCTAAAAAAGAGTCAGATCAAAACAAAAAGTACACCATTAGACCTGCCTTGTCCGAAACCCCTGTATAGGAAACTTTGTGTCATATGGATTGAACAGCAAGGGAAATATATTGGCTTGAATCCGGGTTGCAGCGGTAGCTAGCAACCTAGTAAGAGACGATCACGTCCAATGTTAAGAAATATAAAAACCCATAGTTCTTAAAAAAAGAGTCAGATCAAAACAAAAAGTACACCATTAGAACCTTTTGGAGGGCGATCAGCCCTTCACTTTAGCTCATAATTTTCCAAAAATCCCTATGCTTTCTCAAGGAAAGAACAAACTTTGAACTTTACTGAAAAAAATGAATTTTAAATGTTTTCACTTTAACATCCGGGTTGCAGCGGTAGCTAGCAACATAGTAAGAGACGATCACGTCAAATTTTAAGAAATATAAAAACCCATAGTTCTTAAAAAAAGAGTCAGATCAAAACAAAAAGTACACCATTAGAACCGCCTTGTCCGAAACCCCTGCATAGTAAAATTTCTGTCCCTTGGCTTGAACAGCAAGGGAAATATATTGGCTTGAAAATCAAGAAAAGTGGCAGCTACTACAACATTCTGCCTAAACGGGATATTTTTTTCTTTTTTTTTTCTTTTTTTTTCTTTTTTCTTTTCCAGAGATAGCTTGGCACTGGAACATCGTAAAGGGTTGTTCAATAGCGCATTTTAAAGGAAATTAATTGGGTTAAAAATCTATAGTAACTAAAATAAATTATTTCTAAAAGAGAATAAATTTTTCCACCAAAAACTGCATTTTTGATGTCTTTTCACACTGCAGTCTTTCAAACATAATCGTATACCAGCGGTAAGAATTGAACCCACGCCTCTGAAGAGACTGGTGGCTAACACCAGTGCCTTGGACCACTCGGCCAGGCTGCCTCTCATAAATAAATATATATGTGAATTTGGGTTGCAGCAGTAGCTAGCAACCTAGTAATAGACGATCAGTCCAATGCTAAGAAATATAAAAACCCAAAACTCCTAAAAATAGAGTCGGATCAAAACAAAAGTACATCATTAGAAATACCTTGTCTGAAACCCTACTAGATAAATAATGAACGTCATCATAGTTTTATATTAGAGCTATGACGTGAATAGAGTGACGTCATAATTAGTATATAAGGAAAGTCAAAACTGAAAATTCTCTCATTCTTGATTAGAATAATGGTTAGATCGAAGCAAGCTATACGCAATTTGAAGAAAAGTACTACACAAACAACAGAGCTAGTATCTTGAAAAGAGATCTGGGTTGCAGCGGTAGCTAGCAACCTAGTAAGAGACGATCACGTCCAATGTTAAGAAATATAAAAGCCCATAGTTCCTAACAAAGGAGTCAGATCAAAACAAAAAGTACACCATTAGAACCGCCTTGTCTGAAACCCCTATATAGGAAACTTTCTGTCCCTTGGCTTGAACAGCAAGGGAAATATATTGTCTTTAAAATCAAGAAAATTGACTTGAACCACGTTATTCTCCACAAACGGGATATTTTTTTCTTTTTTTCTTTTTTTCTTTTTTTGTATCCAGAGATAGCTTGGCACTGGAATATCGTAGAGGGTTGTTCAATAGCTCATTTTAAAGGAAATTAATTGGGTTAAAAATCTATAGTAACTAAAATTAATTATTTCTAAAAGAGAATAAATTTTTCCACCAAAAACTGCATTTTTGATGTCTTTTCACACTGCAGTCTTTCAAACATAATCGTATACCAGCGGTAAGATTTGAACCCACGCCTCCGAAGAGACTGGTGGGTAACACGAGTGCCTTGGACCACTCCAAAAACTGCTTTTTGATGTCTTTTCACACTGCAGTCTTTCAAACATAATCGTATACCAGCGGTAAGAATTGAACCCACGCCTCTGAAGAGACTGGTGGCTAACACCAGTGCCTTGGACCACTCGGCCAGGCTGCCTCTCATAAATAAATATATATGTGAATTTGGGTTGCAGCAGTAGCTAGCAACCTAGTAATAGACGATCAGTCCAATGCTAAGAAATATAAAAACCCAAAACTCCTAAAAATAGAGTCAGATCAAAACAAAAGTACATCATTAGAAATACCTTGTCTGAAACCCTACTAGATAAATAATGAACGTCATCATAGTTTTATATTAGAGCTATGACGTGAATAGAGTGACGTCATAATTAGTATATAAGGAAAGTCAAAACTGAAAATTCTCTTATTCTTGATTAGAATAATGGTTAGATCAAAGCAGGCTATACGCAAGTTGAAGAAAGAGTACTACACAAACAACAGAGATAGTAACTTTAAAAGAAAAAAGCAAAGGTATTCAACCGACCAGGTGTATCGAAAAGTAATAATTGAGAGAGCAAAACAAAGGTATTCAACCGACCAGGCGTATCGCGAAGTAATAATTGAGAGAGCAAAAGAAAACAGCAAGATGTGTTATCACAATGATGAAGATTATAGACATGCAAAAATTGAGACAGCCAAACAAAAAGTTTTCCAGTTTAATTATTTTTCTTTCTTTTCCACAGATAGCTTGGCACTGGAACACGTAGAGAGTTTTTCAATAGCTCATTTTAAAGGAAATTAATTCGGTTAAAAACCATTAGTAACTAAAATAAATTTTACAGTAAAGAACGGACTTTCAACCCCTAGTAACTAAAATAAATTATAATTTCATGTTATTACAATAAAGAACGACACCTAGCCCATGTTAACTGAAACATAAATAGGGATTACGTAATTTTCATTTAAAATAAAGAACAACCTCTTGCCTATACTAAAGTTTATACGCCACTTAATTATAGTATAGGTTAGTCATTCATCAGATAGCTTGGCACTGGAACACAGTAGAGAGTTGTTCAATGGCTCATTTTAAAGAAAATTAAGGGGTTAAAAACTTCTTGTAATTAAAATAAATTATTTTTATTACATTAAGAAATTTTAATTTTGTTTCTTATCTGGGTTGCAGCGGTAGCTAGCAACCTAGTAAGAGACGATCACGTCCAATGTTAAGAAATATAAAAGCCCATAGTTCCTAACAAAGGAGTCAGATCAAAACAAAAAGTACACCATTAGAACCACCTTGTCTGAAACCCCTATATAGGAAACTTTCTGTCCCTTGGCTTGAACAGCAAGGGAAATATATTGTCTTGAAAATCAAGAAAATTGACTTGAACCACGTTATTCTCCACACACGGGATATTTTTTTCTTTTTTTCTTTTTTTCTTTTTTTGTATCCAGAGATAGCTTGGCACTGGAATATCGTAGAGGGTTGTTCAATAGCTCATTTTAAAGGAAATTAATTGGGTTAAAAATCTATAGTAACTAAAATTAATTATTTCTAAAAGAGAATAAATTTTTCTACCAAAAACTGCATTTTTGATGTCTTTTCACACTGCAGTCTTTCAAACATAATCGTATACCAGCGGTAAGATTTGAACCCACGCCTCCGAAGAGACTGGTGGGTAACACGAGTGCCTTGGACCACTCCAAAAACTGTTTTTTGATGTCTTTTCACACTGCAGTCTTTCAAACATAATCGTATACCAGCGGTAAGAATTGAACCCACGCCTCTGAAGAGACTGGTGGCTAACACCAGTGCCTTGGACCACTCGGCCAGGCTGCCTCTCATAAATAAATATATATGTGAATTTGGGTTGCAGCAGTAGCTAGCAACCTAGTAATAGACGATCAGTCCAATGCTAAGAAATATAAAAACCCAAAACTCCTAAAAATAGAGTCAGATCAAAACAAAAGTACATCATTAGAAATACCTTGTCTGAAACCCTACTAGATAAATAATGAACGTCATCATAGTTTTATATTAGAGCTATGACGTGAATAGAGTGACGTCATAATTAGTATATAAGGAAAGTCAAAACTGAAAATTCTCTTATTCTTGATTAGAATAATGGTTAGATCAAAGCAGGCTATACGCAAGTTGAAGAAAGAGTACTACACAAACAACAGAGATAGTAACTTGAAAAGAAAAAAGCAAAGGTATTCAACCGACCAGGTGTATCGAAAAGTAATAATTGAGAGAGCAAAACAAAGGTATTCAACCGACCAGGCGTATCGCGAAGTAATAATTGAGAGAGCAAAAGAAAACAGCAAGATGTGTTATCACAATGATGAAGATTATAGACATGCAAAAATTGAGACAGCCAAACAAAAAGTTTTCCAGTTTAATTATTTTTCTTTCTTTTCCACAGATAGCTTGGCACTGGAACACGTAGAGAGTTTTTCAATAGCTCATTTTAAAGGAAATTAATTCGGTTAAAAACCATTAGTAACTAAAATAAATTTTACAGTAAAGAACGGACTTTCAACCCCTAGTAACTAAAATAAATTATAATTTCATGTTATTACAATAAAGAACGACACCTAGCCCATGTTAACTGAAACATAAATAGGGTTTACGTAATTTTCATTTAAAATAAAGAACAACCTCTTGCCTATACTAAAGTTTATACGCCACTTAATTATAGTATAGGTTAGTCATTCATCAGATAGCTTGGCACTGGAACACAGTAGAGAGTTGTTCAATGGCTCATTTTAAAGAAAATTAAGGGGGTTAAAAACTTCTTGTAATTAAAATAAATTATTTTTATTACATTAAGAAATTTTAATTTTGTTTCTTATCTGGGTTGCAGCGGTAGCTAGCAACCTAGTAAGAGACGATCACGTCCAATGTTAAGAAATATAAAAACCCATAGCTCCTAAAAAGGAGTCAGATCAAAACAATAGTACACCATTAGAACCGCCTTATCCGAAACCCCTGTGTAGTAAACTTTCTGTCCCTTGGCTTGAACAGCAAGGGAAATATATTGGCTTGAAAATCATTATAATAAAGATCGAACTCTTCCCTATACTAACTTGCATAGGCAACTTCACTATAGTTAAGATTACACTATTTATATTATACATCATTATAAATTATAAAAGGTTCAAATGTTCGAAGATTATAGAGTTAAAAATTTTCCCACACCGGGAATCGAACCCTGGCCTGTTAAGTGAAAGTTAACTATCCTAGGCACTAAACCATATGGGACCATTAAGAAGTATGATTTAAGAGCCATATGCATATTATTATTTCACCATACCAATTATAATAAGGCCAAAACAAAATCGTCGACTTGCAACCTTACTTTTGACACATTAGTTAAATCTTCATCAGACTTAAAAAATGTTTTGCTAGTTTTACATGAAAGAACGAACCTTAGCCCATAGTAGCAGAAATAAGAATATCTAAGTTGCAGCGGTAGTTAGCAACCTATTACACAATCCGGGTTTAAGTGGTAGCTAGTTTATAATAAAGAACGACCTCTTGCCTATACTAAATTTTATACACCTCTTAAATATAGTATAGGTTAGTAATTCAACAGATAGTTTGGCACCGGGACATCGTAGAGAGTTGTTCAATGGCTCATTTTAAAGCAAAATTAATGGGGTTAAAAATTACATAAAGGACCGATATAGATCATCAAGAATCCGGGTTGCAGCGGTAGCTAGCAACCTAGTAAGAGACGATCACGTCCAATGTTAAGAAATATAAAAACCCATAGTTCCTAACAGAGGAGTCAGATCAAAACAAAAAGTACACAATTAGAACCGCCTTGTCCGAAACCACTGTAAAGGAAACTTTCTGTCCCTTGGCTTGAACAGAAAGGGAAATATAATGGCTTGAAAATTAAGAAAAGTGGCAGCTACTACAACATTCTGCCTAAACGAGATATTTTTTTCTTTTTTTCTTTTTTTCTTTTCCACAGATAGCTTGGCACTGGAACATCGTAGAGAGTTGTTCAATAGTTCATTTTAAAGGAAATTAATTGGGTTAAAAATCTATAGTAATTAAAATAAATTATTTCTAAAAGAGAATAAATTTTTCCACCAAAAACTGCATTTTTGATGTCTTTTCACACTGCAGTGTTTCAAACATAATCGTATACCAGCGGTAAGATTTGAATCCGGGTTGCAGCGGTAGCTAGCAACCTAGTAAGAGACGATCACGTCCAATGTTAAGTTATAATAAAGATCGAACTCTTCCCTATACTAACTTGCATACGCAACTTCACTATAGTTAAGATTACAGTATTTATATTTTTACATTAAAAGACGATCACTTAAATAACAAACCATTCCATACATTGGACTTAGTTAGCTACTTGATTGTTTGAGTTTCGTCTATTACTATTTAAAAGAAGAAAAAGCCGTAGGCTTTTTCCTGTTTGTATTTATAGTTAAAAAACAAACTCAAGTCCAAAGAAACTGAACACTGTGGTTCATTCATATTATCTTCATTATTTTAGCTAGAATGTTACAATAAGGAACGAACTTTAACCCTTAGTAACTGAAGTATTAAATCAAACAGTTCGTGGTCATAATAAAGAGCTGTGTAATGGCTCCTTTTAAATGAACCGGCTGTATATAAAAACATTTTGTAATTAACTGAAATAAGTATTATTATAAAATAAATTGTTATAATAAAGAGCGATTATAAGGTTGTAAAGAAACAAAGGAGTTAACTTTTCTCGTCTTATATTTATGCACGTTTTCCGGGTTGCAGCGGTAGCTAGCAACCTAGTAAAAGACGATCACGTCCAATGTTAAGAAATATAAAACCCATAGCTCCTAAAAAAGGAGTTAGATCAAAACAAATATATCCGGGTTGCAGCGGTAGCTAGCAACCTAGTAAGAGTACAATAAGGACCGAAGTCTATCTCATAGTAACTGATGCAACAGGGAAATTACATAAAGGACAGATATAGCTCATCATAAATGTTGTTTGTCAGTTATTATCCGGGTTGCAGCGGTAGCTAGCAACCTAGTAAGAGATTATAATAAAGAACGAGCTCTTTCCTATACTAAATAAATCTATACTAATTAATGATATAGTAATGATATGATTTTATTCATAGCCGAATGATAAATTAAAGAAAATGATCCCGGTTGGCTTGAACCACCATCCTTTCGGTTAAAGGCCGATCTTGCTCGCCACTTGGACTATGACGTCATTAATAAAAGTCTAAAAATTAACAATATGTTGCACATGATACTTTTATCAATTGTCTTTTTATATTGCAGTCTTCTCAAAGATATTTGATTTATTAAGTAATTTTGCCAAAAAATACCAAATTCCACATTTTTCTAGACAGGAGCTCGAAACCTCTGCAGTAAGGTTTTCTGATATCCAGGTTGCAGCGGTAGCTAGCAACCTAGTAAGAGACGATCACGTTCAATGTTAAGAAATATAAGAACCCATAGCTCCTAACAAAAGAGTCAGATCAAAACAAAAAGTACACCATTAGAACCGCCTTGTCCGAATTTACAGTAAAAAATCCGGGTTGAAGCGGTAGCTAGCAACCTAGTAAGAGACGATCACGTCCAATGTTAAGAAATATAAAAACCCCTAACTCCTAGAAAAATAGTCAGATCAAAACAAAAAGTACACCATTAGAACCGCCTTGTCCGAAAACCCTATAAAGGAAACTTACCACCCTTTGGCTTGAATAACAAAGAAAATATATTGGCTTGAAAATCAAGAAAATTGACTTTAACCACGTTATTCTGCACAAACGGGATATTTTTTTCTTTTCGCTTGATTTTTCTTGATTTTCTATGATCTGACTCCTTTTTTTTAGGAACTATACATCAAATACATCAAATATATTTTCAAAGATATTTGAATTTTGAAGCAATCTAACAGTTCATGGTAATGAACTCTATAGTAATAATAGCTACTTGTCTCAATAGTAACCGAAACTCCTGGAACCAAAATTTTCTTTTTTGGCTTAATCGCTAAAATTATTATGTAAACTGCAAAATATTTATGATGCCTAATCAGTAATAGTAATTTTTAAATTTAAACAACAAAAATACATGAAAATTCTAAAATTAGTTTTGCTTTTTGTCTCCTGGAAGAAAAATTTGTTTCATCTCAGTTCAAAGTTATTATTGTATTTTATAATAAAGAACGAACTATTGCCCGTATCCGGGTTGCAGCGGTAGCTAGCAACCTAGTAAGAGACGATCATGTCCAATGTTAAGAAATATAAAAACCCATAGTTCTTAAAAAAAGAGTCAGATCAAAATTATAATAAAGAACGACCTCTTGCCTATACTAAATTTTATGTGCCACTTAATTATAGTTAAGGTTTTCCGGGTTGTTTTTATTTTACAATAAAGAACGACACCTTGCCCATGTTAACTAAAACATAAATAGGGATTATGTAATTTCCATCAGTATCATGGCTGTAGAGATGGCTGAAACCTAGTTACAATAAAAGACGATCATTGGAATAACAAACATCCGGGTTGCAGCGGTAGCTAGCAACCTAGTAAGAGACGATCACGTCCAATGTTAAGAAATATAAAAACCCATAGCTCCTAAAAAAGGAGTCAGATCAAAACAAAAAGTACACCATTAGAACCGCCTTGTCCGAAACCCCTGTATAGGAAACTTTCTGTCCCTTGGCTTGAACAGCAAGGGAAATATATTGGCTTGAAAATCAAGAAAATTGACTTTAACCACGTTAGTCTCCCCAAACGGGATATTTTTTTTTCTTTTTTTGTATCCAGAGATAGCTTGGCACTGGAACATCGTAGAGGGTTGTTCAATAGCTCATTTTAAAGGAAATTAATTGGGTTAAAAATCTATAGAAACTAAAATAAATTATTTCTAAAAGAGAATAAATTTTTCCAATAAAAACTGTATTTTTGATGCAGTGACGTCATAATTATCCGGGTTGCAGCGGTAGCTAGCAACCTAGTAAGAGACGATCACGTCCAATGTTAAGAAATATAAAAACCCATAGCTCCTAAAAAAGGAGTCAGATCAAAACAAAAAGTACACCATTAGAACCGCCTTGTCCAAAACCCCTTTATAGGAAACTTTCTGTCCCTTGGCTTGAACAGCAAGGGAAATATATTGGCTTGAAAATCAAGAAAATTGACTTTAACCACGTTAGTCTCCCCAAACGGGATATTTTTTTTTCTTTTTTGTATCCAGAGATAGCTTGGCACTGGAACATCGTAGAGGGTTGTTCAATAGCTCATTTTAAAGTAAATTAATTGTTTTAAAAATCTATAGTAACTAAAATAAATTATTTCTAAAAGAGAATAAATTTTTCAAATAAAAACTGTATTTTTGATGCAGTGACGTCATAATTACTATATAAGAAACGTCAAAACTGTAAATGGTCTCAGTCATGAATACATAATGGCTAGATCAAAGCAAGCTACACGCAAGTTAAAAAATCAGTACTAAAAAATCAAGAAAAGTGGTAGCTACTACAACATTCTGCCTAAACGGGATATTTTTTTCTCTTTTCTTTGTTTCCAGTATAATAAAGATCAAACTCTTCCCTATACTAACTTCCATACGCAACTTTACTATAGTTAAGATTACAGTATTTATATTTTTTTTACATTAAAAGATTATAATTCAACAGATAGCATGGCACTGGAACATCGTAGAGAGTTGTTCAATGGCTCATTTTAAAGGAAATTAATTGGGTTAAAAACCTTTTGTAATTAAAAAAAATTATTTTTATTACATTAAGAAATTTTAATTATGTTCCTTAAGAAATCATCATAAGTAAAAATTTCCCGTACGGAAATTGAACTCAAGCCTGCTGGGTGACAGCTATCCCAACCTCTAGACCATATAGGATATATTAAAATATCCGATTAATGAAGTTTATGTTAAAGAACAAATTATAAACATAATTAGCTGCCTGATTATTTGAGGATCGTCTCTTACTATTCCAAAGAAGAAAAAGCCGTAGGCTTTTTCCTGTTTGTAATTTATTTTATAATAAATATAATAAAGAACGACCTCTTGCCTATACTAAATTTTATACGCCACTTAATTATAGTATAGGTTAGTAATTCAACAGATAGCTTGGCATTGGAACATCGTAGAGAGTTGTTCAATGACTCATTTTAAAGAAAGTTAATGGGGTTAAAAACTTCTTGTAATTAAAACAAATTATTTTTATTACATTAAGAAATTTTAATTATGTTCTTTAAGAAATCATCATAAGTTAAAATTTCCCATACAAAATTTGAACTCAAGCCAACTGGGTGAGAGCTATCCCAACCTATAGCCCATATAGGATTTATTAAAATATCTGATTATTGACGTTTATGTTAAAGAACAAATTATAAACCTAGTTAGCTGTCTGATTATTTGAGGATCGTCTCTTACTATTCCAAAGAAGAAAAAGCCGTAGGCTTCTTCCTGTTTGTAATTTATAATCTGGATTCAAGCGGTAGTTATAGCAAAGTTAGGACTCAAGCCCAAAGAAACTGAACCCTGTGGTTTATTCATCCGGGTTGCAACGGTAGCTAGCAACCTAGTAAGAGACGATCACGTCCAATGTTAAGAAATATAAAAACCCATAGTTCCTAAAAAAAATAGTCAGATCAAAACAAAAAGTACACCATTAGAACCGCCTTGTCCGAAACCCCTGTATAGGAAAATTTATGTCCCTTGGTTTGAACAGCAAGGGAAATATATTGGCTCGAAAATCAAGAAAAGTGGCAGCTACTACAACATTCTGCCAGAACGGGAAATTTTTTTTTCTTTTTTTCTTGTTTTCCGCAGATAGCTTGGCACTGGAACATCGTAGAGAGTTGTCACAATAAAGGCTTACATTATTAATTTAGACCTTTCAGGGTAAGTTGTGACGAATTTGGAACTAGCCAGAAGACACTATGCATATACTTTTAGTACTACTTCTACTGTTACTGTAATTAAGGACACCAAGGTCATTGAGTTGAAATCTTTAGGGAACGTTTAAGGGGAGTTTCAATTAAACGAAAAAATTATATGCAGACACGTATTAAAAGGGCATATAGGGAATAACATAGACAGTGCTGCAACCTCATAGCTAGTAATATCATAACTATTTTAAAGGAGCTAATTTGATTGGAGATTAAAATTCTAATGCCCTTTTTAAGAGTCAAAAGCTTTTGGAGGGCGATCAGCCCTTCTCTTTAGCTCATACTTTTCCAAAAATCCCTATGCTTTCTCAAGGAAAGAACAAACTTTGAACTTTACTGAAAAAAATGAATTTTAAATGTTTTCACTTTAATATTTATAATAAAGAACGACCTCTTGCCTATACTAAATTTTATACGCCTCTTAAATATAGTATAGGTTAGTAATTCAACAGATAGTTTGGCACTGGGACATCGTAGAGAGTTGTTCAATGGCTCATTTTAAAGCAAAATTAATGGGGTTAAAAATTACATAAAGGACCGATATAGATCATCATGAATCCGGGTTGCAGTGGTAGCTAGCAATCTAGTAAGAGACGATCAAGTCCAATGTTAAGAAATATAAAAACCCATAGTTCCTAACAGAGGAGTCAGATCAAAACAAAAAGTACACCATTAGAACCGCCTTGTCCGAAACCCCTGTATAGGAAACTTTCTGTTCCTTGGCTTGAACAGCAAGGGAAATATATTGGCTTGAAAATTAAGAAAAGTGGCAGCTACTACAACATTCTGCCTAAACGAGATATTTTTTTCTTTTTTTCTTTTTTTCTTTTCCACAGATAGCTTGGCACTGGAACATCGTAGAGAGTTGTTCAATAGTTCATTTTAAAGAAAATTAATTGGGTTAAAAATCTATAGTAATTAAAATAAATTATTTCTAAAAGAGAATAAATTTTTCCACCAAAAACTGCATTTTTGATGTCTTTTCACACTGCAGTGTTTCAAACATAATCGTATACCAGCGGAAAGTTTCCTATACAGGGGTTTCGGACAAGGTGGTTCTAATGGTGTACTTTTTGTTTTGATGTGACTCCTTTTTTTTTAGGAACTATGGGTTTTTACATTTCTTAACATTGGACGTGATCGTCTCTTACTAGGTTGCTAGCTACCACTGCAACCCGGATTGCTAGCTACCGCTGCAGCCCGGATTATTTACATAACAACTACAACCCAGATAACGATGATCGATCCTTTGTGTATGCAACTCTGATTCTGTTACCATGGGCTAAGGTTCGTTCTTTACTGTAATAGCTACCACTGCAACCCGGAAAATTTATTTTTTATTATTGGGCTTGATTTTCTCTTACTAGGTTGCTTGCTACCGCTACAACCCGGACTACCACTAGATCGAGATACTGTGAAATTACAAACAGGAAAAAGCCTATGGCTTTTTCTTAATTGGAATAGTAAGAGACAATCTGGGTAATACCTATGATAATGACGTCATTGATCAATCTTGATCATGAAATTATATCTGAATTATATTTACGATGAACCATATCGATCCTTTTATTTACTTGTAGCTACCCCTGGAGCCACCGTATATCAGTTACTATTGGTGACAGATCGTTCTTTACTGTAATTACTATGGGCTAAGGTTCGTTCTTTACTGTAATCATAGCTCTAATATAAAACTATGATGACATTCATTATTTATCTAGTAGGGTTTCAGACAAGGTAGTTCTAATGATGTACTTTTGTTTTGATCTGACTCTATTCTTAGGAGTTTTGGGTTTTTATATTTCTTAGCATTGGACTGATCGTCTCTGGCTAGGTTGCTAGCCACTGCTGCAACCCAGATTCACATATATATTATTTATAAGAGGCAGCCTGGCCGAGTGGTCCAAGGCACTGGTGTTAGCCACCAGTCTCTTCGGAGGTGTGGGTTCAAATCTTACCGCTGGTATATGATTATGTTTGAAAGACTGCAGTGTAAAAAGACATCAAAAATGCAGTTTTTGGTGGAAAAATTTATTCTCTTTTAGAAATAATTTATTTTAGTTACTATAGATTTTTAACCCAATTAATTTCCTTTAAAATGAGCCATTTTTAATTTCTTTTAATTACAAAAGGTTTTTAACCTTTTGTAAGGTTAAAAACCAAAAGTTTTTAACCTTAGGTTAACTTTTAACCTTAGGTTAACTTTTAACCTTAGGTTTAACCAAAGGTTAAAAACCCAAAGGTTTTAACCTTTGGGTTGCAGCTACTGCTGCAACCCAAATTCACATATATAGTTATGAGAGGCAGATTGGCCGAGTTTTTAACTCGGCTATACAAACAGGAAAAAGCCTACGGCTTTTTCTTCTTTTAAATAGTAAGAGACTAAACTCAAACAATCAAGTAGCTAACTAAGTCCAATGTATGGAATGGTTTGTTATTTCAGTGATCGTCTTTTAATGTAAAATATATTGAATTTTAAGTAGTTTCTCTTAAATTTACAATTTAAAAAAGAAACTCAGTTTTCCTACCTCTTAGCTAAATATAATAGCTTTAATATAAATTAATAAAGGCAAGAGGTCGTTCTTTATTATAAAATTCGTTCCTTATTGTAACTTTTTTAGGAGCTAAGGGTTTTTATATTTCTTAACATTAAACGTGATCGTCTCTTAAACTTATTATAAAAATCAATTGAAATACGGTTCCTGCTCAACTTATATCTATTTTTGTAATACATTTATCGAAATATGCTGTGTATTTAATGTTTCGGATACCATGGGCTAATGTTTGTTCTTTGCTATAATTATATGTCTTAACATTGGACGTTATCGTCTCTTACTAGGTTGCTAGCTACCGCTGCAACTCGGATGATAATGTTAGTTGCAACAGGGGTTCATTCTATGCTATATGATTACAAACAGGAAAAAGCCTTTGGCTTTTTCTCCTTTGAAGTAGTAAGAGACGAATCTCAAACAATCAAGTAGGTAACTAAGTCCAATGTATGCGATGGTTTTTTATTATTCTAATGATCGTCTTTTAATGTAATTTCACTTGATTGCAGCTATAGCTACAACTATCATTTAGAGCTCGTTCTTTACTATATAAAAATACTAAACTTTTCAGTTAGTAAAGCCTGAAGTTCATCCTTTATTATAAAATAAATTACAAACAGGAAAAAGCCTTCGGCTTTTTTTCTTTGGAATAGTAAGAGACGATCCTCAAATAATCAGGCAGCTAATTATGTTTATAATTTGTTCTTTAACATAAACTTCATTAATCGGATATTTTAATATATCCTATATGGTCTAGAGGTTGGGATAGCTGTCACCCAGCAGGCTTGAGTTCAATTTCCGTACGGGAAATTTTTACTTATGATGATTTCTTAAGGAACATAATTAAAATTTCTTAATGTAATAAAAAATATTTTTTTTAATTACGAAACGTTTTCAACTCAATCAATTTCCTTTAAAATGAGGCATTAAACAACTCTCTACGATGTTCCAGTGCCATGCTATCTGTTGAATTATAATCTTTTAATGTAAAAAAAAAATATAAATACTGTAATCTTAACTATAGTAAAGTTGCGTATGCAAGTTAGTATAGGGAAGAGTTTGATCTTTATTATACTGGAAACAAAGAAAAGAGAAAAAAATATCCCGTTTAGGCAGAATGTTGTAGTAGCTGCCACTTTTCTTGATTTTTTAGTACTGATTTTTTAACTTGCGTGTAGCTTGCTTTGATCTAGCCATTATGTATTCATGAATGAGACCATTTACAGTTTTGACGTTTCTTATATAGTAATTATGAAGTCACTGCATCAAAAATACAGTTTTTATTGTAAAAATTTATTATCTTTTAGAAATAATTTATTTTAGTTACTATAGATTTTTAACCCAATTAATTTCCTTTAAAATGAGCTATTGAACAACCCTCTACGATGTTCCAGTGCCAAGCTATCTCTGGATACAAAAAAAGAAAAAAAAAAAAAAACTCCCGTTTGGGGAGACTAACGTGGTTAAAGTCAATTTTCTTGATTTTCAAGCCAATATATTTCCCTTGCTGTTCAAGCCAAGGGACAGAAAGTTTCCTATACAGGGGTTTCGGACAAGGCGGTTCTAATGGTGTACTTTTTGTTTTGATCTGACTCCTTTTTTAGGAGCTATGGGTTTTTATATTTCTTAACATTGGACGTGATCGTCTCTTACTAGGTTGCTAGCTACCGCTGCAACCCGGATACAATTGAGACAAGTAGCTATTATTACTATAGAGTTCATTACCATGAACTGTTTGATTGCTTCAAAATTCAAATATCTTTGAAAAGACAGCAATATGAAAATACATCAAAAATACAGTTTTTTGACAAAATTGATTCTACTTTTAAAAACTATTTTATTTTTAATTACAAAAGGCACTTGATTTTTCTTTAAATTTCCTTTAAAATGAGCCATTATACAGCGCTGTATGATTTTCCAGTGCCCAGCTAGCTGAGGAGCAAAATCAAGCGCAAAGAAAAAAAAAGATGCCGTTTGTGGAGAATAACGTGGTAAAAGTCAATTTCCTTGATTTTCCAGCCAATATATTTTCTTTGTTATTCAAGCCAAAGGACGGTAAGTTTCCTTTATAGAGGTTTCGGACAAGGCGGTTCTAATGATGTACTTTTTGTTTTGATCTGACTCTTTTTTTAGGAGTTGGGGGGTTTTATATTTCTTAACATTGGAGGTGATCGTCTCTTACTAGGTTGCTAGCTACCGCTGCAACCCGGAAATCTTACTAGGTTGCTAGCTACCGCTGCAACCCGGATACCGCTGTAACCCTGATAAAAAAAACAGGAAAATATTACAAACAGGAAGAAGCCTACGGCTTTTTCTTCTTTGAAATAGTAAGAGACGAACCTCAAACGATCCAGTAGCTAACTATGTCTAATGCATGCAATAAATTTTTATTCCAATGATCGTCTTTTAATGTAACATATCAGTTACTATGGGAGAGAGATCGTTCTTTACTGTAAACTTTGAAAAGACTGCAGCATGAAAAGACATCAAAAATGCAGTTTTTGGTGGAAAAATTTATTCTCTTTTAGAAATAATTTATTTCAGTTACAAAAGGTTTTTAATCCAGTTAATTTCATTTAAAATGAGCCATTAAACAACTCTCTACGATGTTCCAGTGCCAAGCTATCTCTGGAAAAGAAAGAAAAAAAGAAAAAAAGAAAAAAAATATCCCGTTTAGGCAGAATGTTGTAGTAGCTGCCACTTTTCTTGATTTTCAAGCAAATACATTTCCATTGCTGTTCAAGCCAAGGGACAGAAAGTTTACTATACAGGGGTTTCGGACAAGGCGGTTCTAATGGTGTACTTTTGAATTTGATCTGACTCCCTTTTTAGGAACTATGGGTTTTTATATTTCTTAACATTGGACGTGATCGTCTCTTACTAGGTTGCTAGCTACCGCTGCAACCCGGATTCAAATCTTACCGCTGGTATACGATTATGTTTGAAAGACTGCAGTGTTAAAAGACATCAAAAATGCGGTTTTTGGTGGAAAAATTTATTCTCTTTTAGAAATAATTTATTTTAGTTACTATAGATTTTTAACCCAATTAATTTCCTTTAAAATGAGCTATTGAACAACCCTCTACGATGTTCCAGTGCCAAACTATCTGTGGAAAAGAAAAAAAAAGAAAAGAGAAAAAAATATCCCGTTTGGGGAGAATAACGTGGTTAAAGTCAATTTTCTTGATTTTCAAGCCAATATATTTCCCTTGCTGTTCAAGCCAAGGGACAGAAAGTTTCCTATACAGGGGTTTCGGACAAGGCGGTTCTAATGGTGTACTTTTTGTTTTGATCTGACTCCTTTGTTAGGAACTATGGGTTTTTATATTTCTTAACATTGGACGTGATCGTCTCTTACTAGGTTGCTAGCTACCGCTGCAACCCGGAATACTATTGAGACAAGTAGCTATTATTACAATAGATTTCATTACCATGAACTGTTTGATTGCTTCAAAATTCAAATATCTTTGAAAAGACTGCAGTATGAAAATACATCAAAAATGCAATTTTTTTGACAAAATTGATTCTACTTTAAAAAGTATTTTATTTTTAATTACAAAAGTGACTAGATGTTGCAATTTCCTTTAAAATGAGCTATTATACAGCTCTCTATGATTTTTCAGTGCCCAACTAGTTGAGGAGGAAAATCAAGCGGAAAGAAAAAAATATCTCGTTTAGCCAGAATGTTGTAGTAGCTGCCATTTTTCTTGATTTTCAAGCCAATATATTTTCTTTGTTATTCAAGCCAAGGGACAGAAAGTTAACTATAGGGAAGTTTCAGACAAGGTGGTTCTAATGGTGTAATTTTTGTTTTGATCTGACTCTTTTCTTAAGAGTTAGGGGTTTTTATATTTCTTAACATTGGATGTGATCGTCTCTTACTAGGTTGCTAGCTACCGCTGCAACCCGGATATTGAACAACCCTCTACGATGTTCCAATGCCAAGCTATCTCTGGAAAAGAAAAAAAAAAGAAAAGAGAAAAAAATATCCCGTTTGGGGAGAATAACGTGGTTAAAGTCAATTGTCTTGATTTTCAAGCCAATAGATTTCCCTTGCTGTTCAAGCCAAGGGACAGAAAGTTTCCTATACAGGGGTTTCGGACAAGGCGGTTCTAATGGTGTACTTTTTGTTTTGATCTGACTCCTTTTTTAGGAACTATGGGTTTTTATATTTCTTAACATTGGACGTGATCGTCTCTTACTAGGTTGCTAGCTACCGCTGCAACCCGGATTTGATCTGACTCCTCTGTTAGGAACTATGGGTTTTTATATTTCTTAACATTGAACGTGATCGTCTCTTACTAGGTTGCTAGCTACCGCTGCAACCCAGATATAGGTAGAACTCTTTCTAATTGATTACAAACAGGAAAAAGCCTACGGCTTTTTCTTCTTTGAAATAGTAAGAGACTAGCCTCAAACAATCAAGTAGCTAACTAAATCAAATGTATGTATTGGGTTTTTATTCCAATGACCGTCTTTTAGTGGAATATTTTAATATATTGACCTTAAATATAATAACTGTACTAGCCCATACTATAGTTAAGTGGCCTATAAAATTTAGTATAGGCAAGAGGTCGTTCTTTATTATAAAAATTTAGTATAGGCATGAGGTTGGTTTTTATTATAATGTTTGGATGTCTCAATTTTCGCATTTCTATAATCTTCATCATTGTGATAACACATCTTGCTGTTTTGTTTGATTACTTCTCGATACGCCTGGTCGGTTGAATACCTTTGCTTTTTTCTTTTCGAGATACTATCTCTGTTTTTTTTTGTAGTACAGTTTTTTTAACTTTCGTGTAGCTTGCTTTGATCTAACAATTATTTATTCATGAATGAGACCATTTACAGATTTGACGTTTCTTATATAGTAATTATGACGTCACGGCGTAATGATTTTATTTCATGAGGTCATGGCGCAATGGTATTATTTCATGACGTCTTCAGAAACAACAATATAATTTCGTGTTTTTCTATTCACGTCATAGCTCTAATATAAAACTATGATGACATTCATTATTTATCTAGTAGGATTTTAGGCAAGGTAGTTCTAATGATGTACTTTTGTTTTGATCTGACTCTATTTTTAGGAGTTTTGGGTTTTTATATTTCTTAGCATTGGACTGATCGTCTCTTACTAGGTTGCTAGCTACTGCTGCAACCCAAATTCACATATATATTTATTTATGAGAGGCAGCCTGGCCGAGTGGTCCAAGGCACTGGTGTTAGCCACCAGTCTCTTTGGAGGCGTGGGTTCAAATCTTACCGCTGGTATACGATTATGTTTGAAAGACTGCAGTTTGAAAAGACATCAAAAATGCAGTTTTTGGTGGAAAAATTTATTCTGTTTTAGAAATAATTTATTTTAGTTACTATGGATTTTTAAACCAATTAATTTCCTTTAAAATGAGCCATTGAACAACTATATAAGATGTTCCAGTGCCAAGCTATCTCTGGATACAAAGAAAAAAAAATATCCCGTTTAGGCAGAATGTTGTAGTAGCTGCCACTTTTCTTGATTTTCAAGCCAATATATTGCCCTTGCTGGTAAAGCCAAGGGACAGAAAGTCTACTATTCAGGGGTTTCGGACAAGGCGGTTCTAATGGTGTACTTTTTGTTTTGATCTGACTGTTTTTCTAGGAGTTAGGGGTTTTTATATTTCTTAACATTGGACGTGATCGTCTCTTACTAGGTTGCTAGCTACCACTGCAACCCGGATCACCGTCATCATTATTTTCATTGCTGCTGTCGTCATTTCTGTCATTGGGGATTATTAATGTTGTCCCTTTACTGAAATCTTACTGTATTGCAAACAGGAAAAACCCAATGGCTTTTTCTTAGTATGAATAGTAAGAGACGACCTGGCTACAACCTAAAATTGTGATATCATTTCTCAATTTTGAACCTGAAATTATAATCTTATTTTAGTTACTATGGGCTGGAAGTTCGTTCTTTACTGTAATTATTAATGACGCCATAGTCCAAGTGGCAAGCACGATCGGCCTTTAACCGAAAGGATGGTGGTTCAAGCCAACCGGGATCATTTTCTTTAATTTGTCATTCGGCTATGAATAAAATCATATCATTACTATATCATTAATTAGTATAGATTTATTTAGTATAGGAAAGAGCTCGTTCTTTATTATAATCTCTTACTAGGTTGCTAGCTACCGCTGCAACCCGGATAATAACTGACAAACAACATTTATGATGAGCTATATCTGTCCTTTATGTAATTTCCCTGTTGCATCAGTTACTATGAGATAGACTTCGGTCCTTATTGTACTCTTACTAGGTTGCTAGCTACCGCTGCAACCCGGATATATTTGTTTTGATCTAACTCCTTTTTTAGGAGCTATGGGTTTTATATTTCTTAACATTGGACGTGATCGTCTTTTACTAGGTTGCTAGCTACCGCTGCAACCCGGAAAACGTGCATAAATATAAGACGAGAAAAGTTAACTCCTTTGTTTCTTTACAACCTTATAATCGCTCTTTATTATAACAATTTATTTTATAATAATACTTATTACAGTTAATTACAAAATGTTTTTATATACAGCCGGTTCATTTAAAAGGAGCCATTACACAGCTCTTTATTATGACCACGAACTGTTTGATTTAATACTTCAGTTACTAAGGGTTAAAGTTCGTTCCTTATTGTAACATTCTAGCTAAAATACTGAAGATAATATGAATGAACCACAGTGTTCAGTTTCTTTGGACTTGAGTTTGTTTTTTAACTATAAATACAAACAGGAAAAAGCCTACGGCTTTTTCTTCTTTTAAATAGTAAGAGAAGAAACTCAAACAATCAAGTAGCTAACTAAGTCCAATGTATGGAATGGGTTGTTATTTAAGTGATCGTCTTTTAATGTAAAAATATAAATACTGTAATCTTAACTATAGTGAAGTTGCGTATGCAAGTTAGTATAGGGAAGAGTTCGATCTTTATTATAACTTAACATTGGACGTGATCGTCTCTTACTAGGTTGCTAGCTACCGCTGCAACCCGGATTCAAATCTTACCGCTGGTATACGATTATGTTTGAAAGACTGCAATGTGAAAAGACATCAAAAATGCATTTTTTGGTGGAAAAATTTATTCTCTTTTAGAAATAATTTATTTTAGTTACTATAGATTTTTAACCCAATTAATTTCCTTTAAAATGAGCTATTGAACAACCCTCTACGATGTTCCAGTGCCAAGCTATCTGTGGAAAAGAAAAAAAGGAAAAAAAGAAAAAAATATCTCGTTTAGGCAGAATGTTGTAGTAGCTGCCACTTTTCTTGATTTTCAAGCCAATATATTTCCCTTTCTGTTCAAGCCAAGGGACAGAAAGTTTCCTTTACAGGGGTTTCGGACAAGGCGGTTCTAATTGCGTACTTTTTGTTTTGATCTGACTCCTCTGTTAGGAACTATGGGTTTTTATATTTCTTAACATTGGACGTGATCGTCTCTTACTAGGTTGCTAGCTACCGCTGCAACCCGGATTCTTGATGATCTATATCGGTCCTTTATGTAATTTTTAACCCCATTAATTTTGCTTTAAAATGAGCCATTGAACAACTCTCTACGATGTCCCGGTGCCAAACTATCTGTTGAATTACTAACCTCTACTATATTTAAGAGGTGTATAAAATTTAGTATAGGCAAGAGGTCGTTCTTTATTATAACTGCAGTATGAAAATACATCAAAAATGCAATTTTTTTGACAAAATTGATTCTACTTTAAAAAGTATTTTATTTTTAAATACAAAAGTGACTAGATGTTGCAATTTCCTTTAAAATGAGCTATTATACAGCTCTCTATGATTTTCCAGTGCCCAGCTAGCTGAGCAGAAAGAAAAAGCGGAAAGAAAAAAATATCCCGTTTGTGGAGAATAACGTGGTAAAAGTCAATTTTCTTGATTTTCAAGCCAATATATTTTCTTTGTTATTCAAGCCAAAGGGAGGTAAGTTTCCTTTATAGAGGATTCGGACAAGGCGGTTCTAATGGTGTACTTTTTGTTTTGATCTGACTCTTTTTTTAGGAGTTGGGGGGTTTTATATTTCTTGACATTGGAGGTGATCGTCTCTTACTAGGTTGCTAGCTACCGCTGCAACCCGGAAAGATCCAAGATCTTTTGATCGATGTCCCAATGAACAATGATTTATCCACCCCACGCAGAGGTCAAATTGTATCTGAACACTTGAAATACACAGCTAGATCTCTGTGACTATTATTTGATATTAAATTCTAATTGGATCCAATAAGCCCCTATATTAGATCAGACACCATAAATATTTTTGCAGTTTATAACTTTAGCGATTCTGAACTAAAAACGAAAATAAAATAAAATAAAATTTTTCAATTTTTACGTCACGTCGGTATTTAATTCATATATGGTTATTAGTACACAATAGGTTTTAGATATTACGTCATTTCACTTATTACGTCATATATGGTTATTAGTAGATAATCGGTAAAATGTTCGTTCTTTGTTATAATCAAAAGTAAGGTTGCAAGTCGACGATTTTGTTTTGGCATTATTATAATTGGTATGGTGAAATAATAATATGCATATGGTTCTTAAATCATACTACTTTATGGTCCCATTTGGTCTAGTGGCTAGGATAGTTAAGTTTCACTTAGGAGGACTCGGGTTCGATTCCCGGTGTGGGAAAATTTTTAACTCTATAATCTTCGAACATTCGAACATTTTATAATTTATAATGATGTATAATATAAATACTGTAATCTTCACTATAGTGAAGTTGCCTATGCAAGTTAGTATAGGGAAGAGTTCGATCTTTATTATAAGATCGGAAAAAGCCGTAGGCTTTTATAACAGGAAAAAGCCGTAGGCTGTATATAACAGGAAAAAGCCTACGGCTTTTTCTTCTTTGAGATAGTAAGAGACGAACCTCAAAATATCAAGTAGCTAACTAATTCTAATGTATGCAATGGTTTTTATTCCAATGATCGTCTTTTAATGTAACTATTTCATTTTATACTATGGGGCGTGATCGTCTCTTGCTAGTCCTTATTTATGTTTCAGTTAACATGGGCTAGGTGTCGTTCTTTATTGTAATGAGATCCTCTGATTTTTGATTGAACAGAAAACAAAGTCGCTTACATATCTCCATCACCGGAAAGAAGCCTGTCTATAAATTGAAGAGCATTTTGATTTTGTTTAACAGTCCGCAACAAATGACCGACGCGATTACACATGTAAGAGAATTCTTGCAATTGGAAGCTGTGAAAAAGAAACTGTTTGTCAAGACGAAACTTAGTATGTCTGCTAAGAAGCCTTGATTTAAAATATTCTGCATTCCTAATCCGAAATGGTCTTGCCTTGTCACGCAAGCCATATTTGCCTTTCGGGAAAAGATTTGGAAACACTTTTAGATCAAGTTCTTCCTGAAATAAGTCTTCGCTCACACCTATTAGTTTCTTGATTTGAAATTGGTCAGTACCAAGATCTTTCATTTGCTTAAAATCTTCAATGAAGTCTTTTGGAACCGCTGAATTGAGAGGCTGGACAGAAAAATGTTCAACCAATGTAGATTTTGCGCTTTCTGTCAGTTTCTGAAGGATTGCAGCTTCCGGTATTTCAGGTAAATTATCAACACCAACCGCTTTTTCAGCAAGACGGGCTTCAAGTATTTTTTTTAAATCTTCTAGGGTGTATGCATGTATTGTTTTATAGAGACTGTTGTTCTCTCTTAACCACAACAGTGCTTCATGGACTTTTCTCAGATCTATTAGTGCAGTCCAAACATTCTTGTTGTAAGTAGGCTGACCATTGACAATGACTACAAAACTATCAATGTTAAGAAGTTTTTCAGGCTGAATATCTGCATTTGCTTGCACATCAACAGGTAGATATACTATTCTCCCCTTAAGAGCGTCAACAAGTTCTGTTCTAGGTCTCTTCAATGCAGTTACTTGCCCTAATCTGACGATCGTAAGACAAGGCATTACAAATCGAATCATTGCCATTTCAAAATTATTTAAACACTTTATACATTCCGGTGTACAGTCTATATGAAGGTTATTTAATACTGATCGGACATTCTCCTGACTTTTCAACATTTTTCCAGCACAGTAATCACAGACAAAGAATGAATCTATGACATCCTCTTTCCAACCTGTACATTGAATTAGTTGTTCTCTGTCATCTTTGGGTATGTCCTGTTGTAGGTGTTCTAAAATCGTGGCCATCATTACATCAAAACCTTTCTTATTTGAAAGGGATCTTAGACTCTTCAATTGGTATTTTGTCTTTATCTGCTCACAACTGTCACAATGCATTGTGGGGTATACATCCCTAATGTTAGCTACCTTATCAAGGCTCTCACCAAATAATTTTATTATTGTATTTTCATCCACAGAAACTCTAATATTGCTATCACCGTAAATGAAGTCTTGACTATTATTACGACAGAGTCTACTTGACACTTCTTCTATGTAATGACTTAGTTCCTTGTACGAGCCCTCGACTTTTAGTAGATTAATAAGTTGTATAATCTTACATTTTGATACTGCCTTATATACGCTATTAATGAAACAGTTCAAGACAGGAAAATGTGGAGCTAGTGCCCTTAGAGAACGCAAATAGCTCTGACATCCCTCATTTGGGCTACAGTATAACGAATGCCCATGCTTTCTTGTGTCCCTGTAATTGATTTCACAATAATCCAAGCCGCCAAGGTAGAAATTAACCACTTTGTCAGTTGAAAATTTTAATGCTATATTATTTTCAAGGATATCAAAAAGAATTTGACATAATTCAATATCTGTCGGATAGAGCTTGCAGATATCAGGGTGACATTGCCAAGTAACCTGCTGCCCAATTTTTGGTTTTGAATGATTACTCAGATTGTTATAGGTGACTTCAGCCATCATAATTTCCTTGTCAGATCTAGTTTTAGAGCATTTTTCAATAGTTGTCTCGTACTTTTCAGGACAGTTTGTTCTACTACACAGAGAATTTTTTGCCAAATATTCAGTAGAACTAAACGAACTGTTTAAAACACAGTTAGAAATGCTTTTTTCTTGAGTCGGTGTTCCAGGAATTTGTTCTAAATCATTAGTCTTACAAACACATATACTAATAACCCTAACAGGCTCGTTTTCGCCATAATTGAAAAACATTGCTTTTCCTTCGCTGTTGATAGGTATGCTTGTATATATTTTTTTATTGCTGCTACATAAACTGCAATTGCTCCTTCCAAAATTAATATACGCATTTTTAAAGAAGTACGCCTCCGTATATTCACTGTGTTGTCGAACATTTTCCATTGCATCTATAAACTGTTCCGCAGTTGCCAATCCATACCTTGGAAGCTTTTCGTTAAACTGACAACATTTCTTTTGGATATTACTATGAAGCTTTGCCAAAGCATTTCTAGCCGACTTTTCAACAGCATCCGCTCTTTCAAAGAGAACTTTAATCTGTAATTTTGAATACTTTTCGTGATCCCGATAAAACATGCGTAAAATGTTTCTCAATTTACAAAAATCAGCCTGCATTTTTGCCATCTTCTTGTATTTCTGAATGTAATTTTTCGCTTTGTCCTTATGCGTTCTTCGGTACAACCTCGCAGAGAATTTAATTTTTTCATTATAGATTTTGTCACCCCAGTAACGCTCCTTGATCTTTTGTTTTGCTGTCTCAATTTTTACTTCTCGATACACCTGGACGGTTGAATACCTTTGCTTTTGGTTTTTCTTATATTTGATGCGGTAATCTTCATCATTGTGATAACTCTCCTTGATCTTTTGTTTGGCTGTCTCAATTTTTGCATGTCTATAATCTTCATCATTGTGATAACACATCTTGCTGTTTTGTTTTGCTCTCTCAATTATTACTTCTCGATACGCCTGGTCGGTTGAATACCTTTGTTTTGCTCTCTCAATTTTTACTTCTCGATGCACCTGGTCGGTTGAATACCTTTGTTTTGCTCTCTCAAATATTACTTCTCGATACTCCTGGTCGGTTGAATACCTTTGTTTTGCTCTCTCAATTTTTACTTCTCGATGCGCCTGGTCGGTTGAATACCTTTGCTTTTCTCTTTTCAAGATACTATCTCTGTTGTTTGTGTAGTACTGTTTTTTCAATTTGCGTGCAGCTTGCTTGACTGAAACCATTATGTAATTATGAATGTGAAAATTTAGAGTTCTGACGCTTCCTATATAGTAATTATGACGTCACAGCGTAATGATTTTATTGTTGACGTCAAGGCGCAATGATATTATTTCATGACGTCATCAGAAACAACAATATAATTTCGTGTTTTTCTATTCACTTCATAGCTCTAATATAAAGCTACGACATTCATTATTTATCTAGTAGGGTTTCAGACAAGGTAGTTCTAATGATGTACTTTTGTTTTGATCTTACTCTATTTTTAGGAGTTTTGTTATATTTCTTAGCACTGATCGTCTCTTACTAGGTTGCTAGCTACTGCTGCAACCCAAATTCACATATATATTTATTTATGAGAGGCAGCCTGGCCGAGTGGTCCAAGACACTGGTGTTAGCCACCAGTCTCTTCGGAGGAGTGGGTTCAAATCTTACCGCTGGTATACGATTATGTTTGAAAGACTGCAGTGTGAAAAGACATCAAAAATGCAGTTTTTGGTGGAAAAATTTATTCTCTTTTTGAAATAATTTATTTTAGTTACAAAAGGTTTTTAACCCAATTAATTTCCTTTAAAATGAGCTATTGAACAACCCTCTACGATGTTCCAGTGCCAAGCTATCTGTGGAAAAGAAAAAGAAAAAAAGAAAAAAGAAAAAAATATCCCGTTTGGGGAGAATAACGTGGTTAAAGTCAATTTTCTTGATTTTCATGCCAATATATTTCCCTTGCTGTTCAAGCCAAGGGACAGAAAGTTTCTTATACAGGGGTTTCGGACAAGGCGGTTCTAATGGTGTACTTTTTAATTTGATCTGACTCCTCTGTTAGGAACTATGGGTTTTTATATTTCTTAACATTGGACGTGATCGTCTCTTACTAAGTTGCTAGCTACCGCTGCAACCCGGATAAAAATTAAAAAATTACTATTACTGATTAGGCATCATAAATATTTTTGCAGTTTACATAATAATTTTAGCGATTAAGCCAAAAAAGAAAATTTTGGTTCCAGGAGTTTCGGTTACTATTGAGACAAGTAGCTATTATTACTATAGAGTTCATTACATGGACTGTTTTATTGCTTCAAAATTCAAATATCTTTGAAAAGACTGCAGTATGAAAATACATCAAAAATGCAATTTTTTTGACAAAATTGATTCTACTTTAAAAAGTATTTTATTTTTAAATACAAAAGTGACTAGATGTTGCAATTTCCTTTAAAATGAGCTATTATACAGCTCTCTATGATTTTCCAGTGCCCAGCTAGCTGAGCAGAAAGAAAAAGCGGAAAGAAAAAAATATCCCGTTTGTGGAGAATAACGTGGTAAAAGTCAATTTTCTTGATTTTCAAGCCAATATATTTTCTTTGTTATTCAAGCCAAAGGGAGGTAAGTTTCCTTTATAGAGGATTCGGACAAGGCGGTTCTAATGGTGTACTTTTTGTTTTGATCTGACTCTTTTTTTAGGAGTTGGGGGGTTTTATATTTCTTGACATTGGAGGTGATCGTCTCTTACTAGGTTGCTAGCTACCGCTGCAACCCGGACTAGCTACCACTTAAACCCGGATTGTGTAATAGGTTGCTAACTACCGCTGCAACCTAGATATTCTTATTTCTGCTACTATGGGCTAAGGTTCGTTCTTCCATGTAAAACTAGCAAAACATTTTTTAAGTCTGATGAAGATTTAACTAATGTGTCAAAAGTAAGGTTGCAAGTCGACGATTTTGTTTTGGCCTTATTATAATTGGTATGGTGAAATAATAATATGCATATGGCTCTTAAATCATACTTCTTAATGGTCCCATATGGTTTAGTGCCTAGGATAGTTAACTTTCACTTAACAGGCCAGGGTTCGATTCCCGGTGTGGGAAAATTTTTAACTCTATAATCTTCGAACATTTGAGCCTTTTATAATTTATAATGATGTATAATATAAATACTGTAATCTTAACTATAGTGAAGTTGCCTATGCAAGTTAGTATAGGGAAGAGTTCGATCTTTATTATAATGATTTTCAAGCCAATATATTTCCCTTGCTGTTCAAGCCAAGGGACAGAAAGTTTACTACACAGGGGTTTCGGATAAGGCGGTTCTAATGGTGTACTATTGTTTTGATCTGACTCCTTTTTTAGGAGCTATGGGTTTTTATATTTCTTAACATTGGACGTGATCGTCTCTTACTAGGTTGCTAGCTACCGCTGCAACCCAGATAAGAAACAAAATTAAAATTTCTTAATGTAATAAAAATAATTTATTTTAATTACAAGAAGTTTTTAACCCCTTAATTTTCTTTAAAATGAGCCATTGAACAACTCTCTACTGTGTTCCAGTGCCAAGCTATCTGATGAATGACTAACCTATACTATAATTAAGTGGCGTATAAACTTTAGTATAGGCAAGAGGTTGTTCTTTATTTTAAATGAAAATTACGTAATCCCTATTTATGTTTCAGTTAACATGGGCTAGGTGTCGTTCTTTATTGTAATAACATGAAATTATAATTTATTTTAGTTAATAGGGGTTGAAAGTCCGTTCTTTACTGTAAAATTTATTTTAGTTACTAATTATTTTTAACCGAATTAATTTCCTTTAAAATGAGCTATTGAAAAACTCTCTACGTGTTCCAGTGCCAAGCTATCTGTGGAAAAGAAAGAAAAATAATTAAACTGGAAAACTTTTTGTTTGGCTGTCTCAATTTTTGCATGTCTATAATCTTCATCATTGTGATAACACATCTTGCTGTTTTCTTTTGCTCTCTCAATTATTACTTCGCGATACGCCTGGTCGGTTGAATACCTTTGTTTTGCTCTCTCAATTATTACTTTTCGATACACCTGGTCGGTTGAATACCTTTGCCTTTTTCTTTTCAAGTTACTATCTCTGTTGTTTGTGTAGTACTCTTTCTTCAACTTGCGTATAGCCTGCTTTGATCTAACCATTATTCTAATCAAGAATAAGAGAATTTTCAGTTTTGACTTTCCTTATATACTAATTATGACGTCACTCTATTCACGTCATAGCTCTAATATAAAACTATGATGACGTTCATTATTTATCTAGTAGGGTTTCAGACAAGGTATTTCTAATGATGTACTTTTGTTTTGATCTGACTCTATTTTTAGGAGTTTTGGGTTTTTATATTTCTTAGCATTGGACTGATCGTCTATTACTAGGTTGCTAGCTACTGCTGCAACCCAAATTCACATATATATTTATTTATGAGAGGCAGCCTGGCCGAGTGGTCCAAGGCACTGGTGTTAGCCACCAGTCTCTTCAGAGGCGTGGGTTCAATTCTTACCGCTGGTATACGATTATGTTTGAAAGACTGCAGTGTGAAAAGACATCAAAATGCAGTTTTTGGAGTGGTCCAAGGCACTCGTGTTACCCACCAGTCTCTTCGGAGGCGTGGGTTCAAATCTTACCGCTGGTATACGATTATGTTTGAAAGACTGCAGTGTGAAAAGACATCAAAAATGCAGTTTTTGGTGGAAAAATTTATTCTCTTTTAGAAATAATTAATTTTAGTTACTATAGATTTTTAACCCAATTAATTTCCTTTAAAATGAGCTATTGAACAACCCTCTACGATATTCCAGTGCCAAGCTATCTCTGGATACAAAAAAAGAAAAAAAGAAAAAAGAAAAAAATATCCCGTTTGTGGAGAATAACGTGGTTCAAGTCAATTTTCTTGATTTTCAAGACAATATATTTCCCTTGCTGTTCAAGCCAAGGGACAGAAAGTTTCCTATATAGGGGTTTCAGACAAGGAGGTTCTAATGGTTTACTTTTTGTTTTGATCTGACTCCTTTGTTAGGAACTATGGGCTTTTATATTTCTTAACATTGGACGTGATCGTCTCTTACTAGGTTGCTAGCTACCGCTGCAACCCGGATTATTTTTTGTATAGTAAAGTTTTTTATTAGTAGAAATTTTGATTTCTCTATTTTGATATTGTTTTTGGTTATTCTTTCTTTTTTTCCACTCGCGTGAGACCATATTTTTTCAAGGTTTAAAATTATTAAGTACACAAAATCCAGTGTCGAGTATCTAAAACCTAGCATAAAACAAAACTAATTTTAAAATTTTAATGTATTTATCTTGTTTGAATTACAAAATTAGTATTATTGGTTAGACAACATAAATATTTTTTCAGTTTAAATAATAAGTTTAGCGATTCTGGACTTAAAACTAAAATAATTGCAATGATGAGACAATAATATGGAGATATGTACTTTACGGGTTAAAAACCAAAAAAAGTTTGGTTCCAGGATACAATAATAAATTTGAACTGAGATGAAAATAATTTTTCTTCCAGGAGACAAAAAGCAAAACTAATTTTAGAATTTTCTTGTATTTTTGTTGTTTAAATTAAAAAAAATACTATTACTGATTAGGCATCATAAATATTTTTGCAGTTTACATAATAATTTTAGCGACCAAAAAGAAAATTTTGGTTCCAGGAGTTTCGGTTACTATTGAGACAAGTAGCTATTATTACTATAGAGTTCATTACATGAACTGTTTTATTTATTAAAAATTAAAATATCTTTTAAAAGAAGTCATTATTAAATTAAATAAAAAATTAAATTTTTTTTAAAAAATTGATTATAATTTAAAAATTATTTTATTTTTAAATAAAAAAGTTACAATATGTTGAAATTTCATTTAAAATGAGCTATTATACAGCTCTCTATGATTTTACAGTGCCCAGCTAGCTGAGCAGGAAAAAAAGCGGAAAGAAAAAAATATCCCGTTTGTGGAGAATAACGTGGTAAAAGTCAATTTTCTTGATTTTCAAGCCAATATATTTTCTTTGTTATTCAAGCCAAAGGGCGGTAAGTTTCCTTTGTAGAGGATTCGGACAAGGCAGTTCTAATGGTGTACTTTTTGTTTTGATCTGACTTTTTTTTTAGGAGTTGGGGGGTTTTATATTAATTAACATTGGAGGTGATCGTCTCTTACTAGGTTGCTAGCTACCGCTGCAACACGGATTCAGAAATGATATTGAAATTTTTTTTCTCTTCCTTGGAAAAATTCAGAATTGAACTCTAACTTTTCTGAAAATTCAGAACTGGAGTGAAACTATTTTTTTCTTCTTTGGAAAAAATTCGGAATTTAACTGTAACGTTTTTTGCTCTCCTTAAGGAAATTCAGAAGAGAACTTGAAAATTTCTTCACTTCTTTGGAAAAACTCAGGATTAAAGTGGAACTTTATATCTCCTAGGGAAAAAATTCAGACGAAAGCTAGAACTTTTCTTCACTTCTTTGAGAAAACTCAGAATTAAAGTTGAACTTTTTGCTCTTCTTTTGAAAAATTCAGAATTGAACTAACATTTTTTCTCTTCTGTAAGCAAATTCAGAAGAGAAATTGAATATTTCTTCACTTCTTTGAGAAAACTCCACTGAGAAAGTTCCACTTTAATTCTGAGTTTTTCCAAAGAAGTGAAGAAATCTTCAAGTTCTCTTCTGAATTCTGAAAAAGTGAAACTTTTTCTCTTCATGGAGAATATTCGTAATCAAAGTATAACTTTTTCTATCTTCTACGAAACAAATTTATTTATCGTCTTTGAGAAAATCCAGAACTGAAGTGGTACCTTTTTCTTCATTGAAAAAATTAGAATTGAACTTTAACTTTTTTCTCTTGTTTGAAAAAATTCAGAAGAGAAGTTGAACTTTTCTTCCTTTCCTTTGAGAACAATCAGAATTCCAGTGGGGACTTCTCCTCTTTTTGAGGAAAAATTCAGGATAGATGCATAGCTTTTTCTATCGCCTACGGAAAAATTCAGATCAAAACTTGAAATTTTTTCTCCTCTTTGAGAAAATTTAGAACTGAAATGGAACTTTATTCTCTTCTTTTGAAAAATTTGGAATTGAAATGTAAATTTTTTTGCTTTTATCTTAGAAAATACAGAAGAGAACTTGAACTTGATCTTCAGTTCAACTTTCATTCTGAGTTTTCTCAACGAAGTGAAGAAAAGTTCTAGCTTTCTTCTGAATTTTTTTCCTAGGAGAGATAAAGTTCAACTTTAATTCTGAGTTTTCTCAAAGTAGTGAAGAAGTCTTTAAGTTCTCTTCTGAATATTATTAAAGAGAGGGAAAAAAGTTACAGTTCAATTCTGAATTTTTCCAACGAAGAGAAAAATAGTTCCAGTCCAGTTCTGAATTTTCAAAAAAGTTAGTTCAATTCTGGATTTTTCCAAGGAAGAAAAAAAAAAGTTCCATATCATTTCTGATTTTACTCTAAGAAGAGAAAAAAAATTTCAAATTCTGTTCTGAATTTTACCATAGAATCTAGAAAAAGCTATACTTCAATTCTGAGTTTTTTTCCAAGAATAAAAAAAAGTTCCATTTTGAATCTGAGTTTTCTCAATGAAGTGAAGAAAAGTTAAAGTTCCCTTCGGAATTTTTACCCAAGAAGATAAATAGTTCTACTTTAAATTCTGAGTTTTCTCGAAGAAGTGAAGAAAAGTTCAAGATCTTTTCTGAATTTTCAAAAAGAAAAAGAAACAGTTACAGTTCCATTCTGAATTTTTTCAAAGAAGATAATAAAAGTTCCAATTCAGTTCTGAATTTTCTCAAAGAAGAGAAACAAATTTCAAGCTATAATCTGAATTTTTCTGTAGAAGATAGAATAAGTTATGCATCGATTCTGAAATTTTCCCTAAGAAGAGAAAACGTTCCCACTTTAATTCTGAGTTTTCTCAAATAAATGAAGATAGTTTCAAGTTCTTTTCTGAATTTTTCCGAAAGAAGAGAAAAAAGTTACATTTCAATTCTAATTTTTCCAATGAAGTGAAGAAATGTTCAAGGTTTCTTCTGAATTTTCTCAAAGAAGAGAAAAAAAAAGTTGAAGATCAATTCTAATTTTTTTCAATGAAAATAAAAAAAGCTTACACTTCAGTTCCAAATTTTCTCAAAGACGAAATATAATTTTAGTTTGTAAAAAATAGAAAAAGTTACACTTCCATAGTGAATTTTCCCCATAAAGAGCAAAAAGTTCCAGCTTGGTTGTAATTTTTCTTAAAGGCGCGAAGAAATGTTTAGGTTATCTTCTAAATTTTCTAAAGAATAGAAAAAAAAGTTAGTTCAATTCTGATTTTTTCCAAAGAAGAGAAAAAAGTTCCACTTTAGTTTAATTTTAATTCTGAATTTTCTCAATGAAGTAAACAAAAGTTCAAGTTCTCCTTAAGTTTCTCAAAGAAGAGAAAAAAGTTACAGTTAAATTCAGAATTTTTCCTAAGAAGTTCCACTTCAGTTCTGAATAGATGAAAGAAGAAGGTTATTTATCGATTCTGACTTTTTCCCTAAGAAGACACTTTAATTATGAGTTTTCTCAAAAGATGTGAAGAAAAATTCAATTTCTCTTCTGAATTTGCTCAAAACAGAGAAGAAAAGTTCAAATTCTCTTGTTCTGTTCGGAACTTTCTGAACAGAACAATACATGATAGAAAAATAGATATTTTGATTCTGAATTTTTCCCAAAGAAGTGAAAAAAGCTATACTTTAATTCAGAGTTTTCTCAAAGAAGTTAAGAAAAGTTCAAGTTCTCTTCTGAATTTTTCCAAAAGAATAGAAAAAAGTTCCAGTTAAGTTCTGAGTTTTCTCAAGGAAGAGAAAAAAATTTCAAGTTCTTCATTACCATGGACTGTTTTATTGCTTCAAAATTCAAATATCTTTGAAAAGACTGCAGTATGAAAATACATCAAAAATGAAATTTTTTTGACAAAATTGATTCTACTGTAAAAAGTATTTTATTTTTAAATACAAAAGTGACTAGATGTTGCAATTTCCTTTAAAATGAGCTATTATACAGCCCTCTATGATTTTCCAGTGCCCAGCTAGCTGAGCAGGAAAAAAAAGCGGAAAGAAAAAAATATCCCGTTTGTGGAGAATAACGTGGTAAAAGTCAATTTTCTTGATTTTCAAGCCAATATATTTTCTTTGTTATTCCAGCCAAAGGGCGGTAAGTTTCCTTTGTAGAGGATTCGAACAAGGCGGTTCTAATGGTGTACTTTTTGTTTTGATCTGACTTTTTTTTTAGGAGTTGGGGGGTTTTATATTAATTAACATTGGAGGTGATCGTCTCTTACTAGGTTGCTAGCTACCGCTGCAACACGGATTCAGAAATGATATGGAAATTTTTTTTCTCTTCCTTGGAAAAATTCAGAATTGAACTCTAACTTTTTTGAAAATTCAGAACTGGAGTGGAACTTTTCTTCACTTCTTTGGAAAAAATTCAGAATTGAACTGTAACGTTTTTTCCTCTCTTTAAGAAAATTCAGAAGAGAACTTGAAGATTTCTTCACTTCTTTGGAAAAACTCAGAATTAAAGTGGAACTTTATATCTCCTAGGGAAAAAATTCAGACGAAAGCTAGAACTTTTCTTCACTTCATTTAGAAAGGTCTAAATTAAAGTTGAACTGAAGTGGAACTTTTTTCTCTTCCATTGAAAAATTCAGAATTGAACTAACTTTTTTTCTCTTCTTTAAGCAAATTCAGAAGAAAAATTGAAGATTTCTTCACTTTTTTGAGAAAACTCAGAATTAAAGTGAATCTTTCTCTCTTCGTTGGGAAAAATTCGGAATCAAAATATAACTTTTTCTATCTTCTACGAAACAAATTTATTTATCGTCTTTGAGAAAATCCAGAACTGAAGTGGTACCTTTTTCTTCATTGAAAAAATTAGACTTCAACTAACTTTTTTTCTCTTCTTTGAGAAAATTCAGAAGAGAACTTGAACTTTTCTTACTTTCCTTTAAATACAATCAGAATTCCATTGGGGACTTCTCCTCTTTTTAAGTAAAAATTCAGGATAGATGCATAACTTTATCTATCGCCTACGAAAAAATTCAAAACACAACTTGGAAATTTTTTCTCTTCTTTGAAAAAATTCAGAACTGAAATGGAACTTTATTCTCTTCTTTTGAAAAATTTGGAATTGAAATGTAAATTTTTTTGCTTTTATCTTAGAAAATACAGAAGAGAACTTGAACTTGATCTTCAGTTCAACTTTCATTCTGAGTTTTCTCAACGAAGTGAAGAAAAGTTCTAGCTTTCTTCTGAATTTTTTTCCTAGGAGAGATAAAGTTCAACTTTAATTCTGAGTTTTCTCAAAGTAGTGAAGAAGTCTTTAAGTTCTCTTCTGAATATTATTAAAGAGAGGAAAAAAAGTTACAGTTCAATTCTGAATTTTTCCAACGAAGAGAAAAATAGTTCCACTTCAGTTCTGAATTTTCAAAAAAGTTAGTTCAATTCTGGATTTTTCCAAGGAAGAAAAAAAAGTTCCATATCATTTCTGATTTTACTCTAAGAAGAGAAAAAAAATTCAAATTCTGTTCTTAATTTTACCATAGAATCTAGAAAAAGCTATACTTCAATTCTGAGTTTTTTTCCAAGAATAAAAAAAAGTTCCATTTTGAATCTGAGTTTTCTCAATGAAGTGAAGAAAAGTTAAAGTTCCCTTCGGAATTTTTACCCAAGAAGATAAATAGTTCTACTTTAAATTCTGAGTTTTCTCGAAGAAGTGAAGAAAAGTTCAAGATCTTTTCTGAATTTTCAAAAAGAAAAAGAAACAGTTACAGTTCAATTCTAAATTTTTCCAAAGAAGAGAAAAAAGTTCCAATTCAGTTCTGAAATTTCTCAAAGACGAGAAAAAAATTTCAAGCTATAATCTGAATTTTTCCGTAGAAGATAGAATAAGTTATGCATCGATTCTGAAATTTTCCCTAAGAAGAGAAAAAGTTCCCACTTTAATTCTGAGTTTTCTCAAATAAATGAAGAAAGTTTCAAGTTCTTTTCTGAATTTTTCCGAGAGAAGAAAAAAAAGTTACAGTTCAATTCTAATTTTTTCTAATGAAGTGAAGAAAAGTTCAAGTTCTCTTCTGATCTTTCTCAAAGAAGAGAAAAAGTTGAAGTTCAATTCTAATTTTTTGTCAATGAACATAAAAAGACGATTCCACTTCAGTTCCAAATTTTCTCAAAGACGAGATATAAATTTTTTTCCTTAGAAGATAGAAAAAGTTATACTTTGATTCTGAATTTTCTCAGTGAAGAGAGAAAAAGTTCCGCTTTAGATGTTATTTTTATAAAAGGCGTGAATAAATTTTCAAGTTCTCTTCTGAATTTTCTTAATGGAGAGAAAAAAAAGTTCAATTTCGACTTTTCCAAAAAAGAGAAAAAAGTTCCACTTTAGTTTAATTTTAATTCTGAATTTTCTCAATGAAGTAAACAAAAGTTCAAGTTCTCCTTAAGTTTCTCAAAGAAGAGAAAAAAGTTACAGTTAAATTCAGAATTTTTCCTAAGAAGTTCCACTTCAGTTCTGAATAGATGAAAGAAGAAGGTTATTTATCGATTCTGACTTTTTCCCTAAGAAGACACTTTAATTATGAGTTTTCTCAAAAGATGTGAAGAAAAATTCAATTTCTCTTCTGAATTTGCTCAAAACAGAGAAGAAAAGTTCAAATTCTCTTGTTCTGTTCGGAACTTTCTGAACAGAACAATACATGATAGAAAAAGCTATATTTTGATTCTGAATTTTTCCCAAAGAAGTGAAAAAAGCTATACTTTAATTCAGAGTTTTCTCAAAGAAGCTAAGAAAAGTTCAAGTTCTCTTCTAAATTTTTCCAAAAGAATAGAAAAAAGTTCCAGTTAAGTTCTGAGTTTTCTCAATGAAGACAAAAAAATTTCAAGTTCTGTTCTGAATTTTTCCATATAAGATGGAAAAATTATACATCGATTCTGAATTTTTTCCAAAGAAGAGAAAAGGTTCCACTTTAATTCTGAGTTTTTTCTAAAAAGTGAAGAAAAGTTAAAGTTCTCTTCTGATTTTTTTCAAAGAAGAGAAAAAAGCTCCATTTTAATTCTAAGTTTTCTCAAAGAAGTGAAGAAAATTGAGTTTTCTTGATCCTTTCGTTCTCTGGCTATTCTATCAGCCTCGTCCTTTTTTTCTCTAGCTATTCTTACATTCTCTTCTCTCTTCTCTCTAGCTATCCTATCTTTCTCTCTTTATTCTCTATCTTCCTTTTCTTTTCGTTCTTTGGTTATTCTATCAGCCTCTTCCTCTCGTTCTCTGGCTGGTCTATCAGACTCTTTCTTTCGTTCTCTGGCTATTCTATCAGCCTCGTCCTTTTTTTCTCTAGCTATTCTGATATTCTCTGCTCTATGCCCTCTAGCTGTCCTCTCTTTCCCTCTTTCTTCTCTATTTTCCTTCTCTTTTCGTTCTCTGGCTATTCTATTAGCCTCTTCCTTTCGTTCTCTGGCTATTTTATCAGACTCTTCCTTTCGTTCTCTGGTTATTCTATCAGCCTCGTCCCTTTTTTCTCTAGCTATTCTGATATTCTCATCTCTCCGCTCTCTAGCTATCCTCTCTTTCTCTCTTTCTTCTCTATCTTCTTTCTCTTTTCTTTCTCTGGCTATTCTATCAGCCTTTTCCTTTTATTCTTTGGCTATTCTATCAGCCTCTATACGTTTTTGTCTTTCCTCTTCTATTTTCTCTTCTACTATTTTATGTAACGTGGAGGTGTATAATTTTCATGTTCTAGCGTTTTTTTCATTTAGTAAAAGATACTTTCCAATAATTTCCAATTGTATTTTGTCACCCTATTCTTTACCTCTTCGTAGGTGTGTTTCTCTTTTTTCCGTACCTCCTCATACACTTTGAGAGTGATATGTTCCTCTCGCGTAGAGGGGCGAGTCAAATTTAATTCAGTTTCCAAATTCCGAAAGCGCTTTTCAGGTTCTCCGATATATTTTCTATATAACTCGTTTTCCCTTAGCAAACGCAATTCTTGAAAAATTAGTCACCGATGTTCTTCGACTCTTTCAACAACCTCCTTATAATTTTGCATTTTTTCTGTAATGGCCTCATCGGCTTTGTCAAACGCCACTTCTTCCTTCTCAAATGCCGCGTTATATTGTCTCGCTAATTTTTCCGCTTCATCGCTATCTTTCTGACAGCTAGATTCAATCATTCGTAGAAATTAGTCATTATTAATTATGTTTAAGCGAATACCTGAGCCCGAACTTTTACTCTATAAACAAGCCGGTATCTTACAGTCCATATTTCTTCGTTTCGTATCTCTAACTCGCAACTCCCCTTCATTTGGCATAGCCTCTGAGGGGTGAGTTCGTCTTGTTTTTTAACATATTATTTCTTCCTTGTTTATTTCTTACCCCCTCATTTTACCGCGTATGCTCCTTTCCGATTATATTATCTCTTAATGAATTTGGCAATCTTGGCAAGTTCAACAATTAAAGCACGCAAAAATTATGATACGCAATTACTATTGTGAAATATTAAGGCCGTGTAATGAGATTCAACAATTTTTCAAATAACCGGAATATCTAGACTTCATTAGGGAATAACGCCTTCTTTCACAGCAAGCAATTTTACGCCAGAGAAATATATCTCCGAAAAACGAATTAACAGGGGTTGAACGAGAAGATAAACTGAAAAACCGCGCAAATATTCCACTAGTGGATTAGCTGGACTAAAACTCAAACAAGGGAACTACCCTGTAAAACAAGTCACGTATTCTCCCTGGATACTCGTACTCCAAGTGTAATCTCCTCTTAGGCCGATTACTCAATAGGATAGGTTTCTCCAACCTTGTTTATCAAATATACGCTTAAAAACTGACAAATTTAATTAATTTACCTTCTTCAATAATCTTTTAACCTTCGCCACTGAAGATTATATTCAAATCCGCCAATTCACTTAAATAACAACCCGACTTTGACTTTCTCTTATCCGCTCTTAAACCCTGTAAATACTTTCTAATACGGAGATTTCCCCCACTGTAAACTCAAACTCAATTAATTTCACGTTATTCTTTTTTATTATTGTCTAACAAGGCACATCCCATTCTAAATCTTCATAATTCGGTTTATTTCTTTTTCTCTAATTTCCGTTCATGCTCAGTCCAAAGCTTGATGAAAGGAGGTAATGAAAAGGGGCTCTACCCTTTCTCATGCACTGTGTCATTCCTTGGTAGGAGCCTGGTTTATCAAATTTTAAATTCGTAATCTTTCAACTCTGTCTTTCCGCGCCGATTTTTACACCCTGTAGCCTATACTGTAGGCTAATTTTCACCAGTATTTTCGGAAATGCTTTTTTGCTACCAATGCCGCTGATAGCTCCTTCTTCGCTGCCACCAGTATTCATGTTAGTAGCCAAAGCTGAAACCAGTATTCGAGCGTTAAGGTACGGGTGTCACCACTTATTGGTGCAAAAATGGTGCTATACCACTTACTAGAGGGGAAAGCCCCTGCCGTTGCCAAATATCATAATGGGATGCTTGCGCTCACCACAACGGTTCTGTAAATATAGGGTGAGTTAGTACCCAATTTGTAATATACCCTGCCTCAGGGTTTGATAACGTGATCGAGCAGTCAAATGACCAAATTCTAAGGCCTAGGGTGTACCAAACCCGGGTCACCACTAAAAAATTTCTAACTATTTCCTTGGAGGTAACGAGCCTCCCTATCAATATAATAATGACGGTATCTCGTAACTCTGTTTCTACCATGTCTGGGTTCCTGGAAAAATTAGTCTATACAGCTGTAGAAAATATCTTACTTGTAATGGTCCAAAGGTCACACACATATAGCAAAAATAATAGACTACCTCAACCGCGGTACCAATGTAGACTAACTGAAAAATAATATTCGTTCTGTACAACAACTTTGCATAGGGGTGGACCCTCGCTTGGCCCTAGCCAATCCTTTCAATCACTATTTTATTAGCCATTCTACTTTTTCTTAACTTTATCTTTCAATGGCTCAGACCAGGAAGATCAAAATAGAATTTACTTAATAGCTTACTTATTGCAAGAGAATCTAACTTAACAACCAGAGTTCAACTTAGGATTAAAAATTATCTTATATGCAAATATAATTACAGAAAGGAAAATGGGTCATTTATCTGAAAATAAAAGAAACAGGGGTTGAACCCCAATTCCACTCATTTTTGATAATAATGATCCTTGAGCTTCAGCAGTTCTTCTCAAAGAATTGGGACTAAATTCAAACTTTTGCGTCAAGAGCGACGTGTTGAGGAGGTAGAAGCTTGAAACCTCTACAGTAGGGTTCTCTGATACACTCAATCTAATAGTGTGACTTTCATTAAAATTCTTTGACTTTAAGGGGGTGATTCCCTCCTTTTTCGAAAATCATACATATACTTCGAGGCTCGTAACCTTTGATGGGTAGGAGTAAACTTAATAAAACATATATTTTGAATCAGAACTACATGTCAATTCTTTTGAAATACCTATAGAATCAATTAAAATGAATAAGGCGGGGAAAAAAATCTTTAGAAGTCTTACCACTTTGGATTTTTTCAAAGCTGGAGACCCATGGGATATAAATTGTGCAAACATATTAATAACGTACCCATATCTCAAGCAAATGTTTTGATTACGTTATGATCTAAGATGTTCAATAAGCATTTTCTAATGATTTCAGAAATATTAGTAGTATGGTGTTAACATGTTTGACGACCCTTACAGGGCATTATATTCAAGACACACAAAAAGGATTATTTTAAAGATACACACAGAGCCTTACTTTAACGAATTATCATTCCTTCCTATCCTCTTTCTTTTATTTTTTTTTGGGGGGGGGGGGGTTAGCAATTTTTGTTGGAACAAGTCGATGCTAATAAATGTTTCTTAGAAATATATATTGACAGAAACCCTTGCACATGGCCCTATGAATTAACAATTAAATGAAATCAGTAGCAATCTATAAATAAGTCCGACCGTGACAAGTGAAATTATGAATTATTTGTCTGGTGTAGGAATCGAACGTGAGGTATGAGATTTCCTACTGTAAACGAATGATGTTGTAGCCATCTGAACCAACATGCCAATGATATTATTAATTTGTTAGAAATACATTCTAAGCAAAAGGTTCCATGCATACGCTATGCCTTTGAATTGTATGTGTTTGTATATTATGTATCATCTTTAGTTTTAAAAATCTCCCCTCCCTACTTACTTTTCCTGATCCTTTTAATTCAATTCGTAAAATATTTTTGAACCTGGACCTTCAGGGGACGGTAAAGAGCAATATTAAAACTAAAAAGTGCATATGATACATAAAAAATTATATTTTTATGTTGATTTTAAATATATAAGTTTCATCAAGTTTAGACTTACCCATCAAAAGTTAAGAGCCTGAGAAAATTTTCCTTTTTTTTAAATGGGGGGAAACATCCCCTAAAATTCATATAATCTTATTGAAAATCACATCATCAGATTCAGCGTATCAAATAATTCTATTGTAGAGGTATAAAGCTCCTATATTCAAAAATGTGGAACTTTGTATTTTTTGCCAGAAGAAAGAAGTAGGGAGGCCCTATTGACTCCAGACGGGAGTCCATATATGGGCATAGAATCCATATTTTTATGGTTATTCTCACTGAGGATGTTTTTTCATGGTTTTTCTCACTTTGATGGATGTTTTTTCGTGGTTTTTCTCACTTTGATGGATTTTTCTTGGATGTCAACAGCAATTTATGTATGTTTTTATGGTTTTTCTCACTGAGGATATTTTTTCATGGTTTTTCTCACTGTTTGATGGATGTCAACATAAGTTCACATCAACAATTGCTGAATGTAGACATCTGGTTATTGGATGATGGTTATGTGTGTTGGTCAATTTATTTGTTGTTTTCTTGAATGTCAACAACAATTGCTGGATTATCGAGTCTAATGGGTCAATGACACCTCTTTCAAGGTCAATTTTCTTTGGATGTCAACAACAATTGCTGGATTATCGAGTCTAACGGGACAATGAAACCTGTTTCAAGGTCAATTTGTTTGTTGTTTGTTGGATGTTAACATCCAGCTGGAATACTATGATAACAAGGTGACATCATCAGATAAGAAAATTTCAATATTGGAAAATTCTTATTAGAGAGTTGAAAACACAGATAGAAAAAGATAACTGATTGACACAATTTCTCCATGAGACAAGATAAATTCGAAATGGGCCCCCAAAGGCCCTCCCCCCTGAGCCCCCACAAGGGCCTCGATCCCCCGGGCCCCCAAAGGACCCCCTCCCCCTCGAGACCCCAAATATATTTTGATAGAGCGGCAGAACCTTTTTTTTCCATAAAGAACATTTTGAAGTAAAAGTAAAGAGCAGCTTCATTAAATCAAAGATGAGCAGAAATAAAGTCGAATAATTGTTTAAGCGTAATTTTTTGTAAACTTTTGTCTATTGATATATTTGTTAGAGTGGCAGAGACTTTTTTTCCACAAAGGATAATAAAGTTGGGTTCTAGTTTTTGGAAATAAGAACGCCCATGTTTAAAATACCTGTGATTTTATTAATAATATTTGATTTTTTAATAAAGTTGGGTTTTAGTTTTCAGAAAGGGCGAAACAGTTTGAGACGTTTTAGAGGATGATTTGGGCTAAACAGAGTGAGACATTTGAATTGACTTAGCTTTACTTCGTGGCTGTGTTCTGTATAATACATTTGGCTGTGTTTAATAATATTAAATTTTTAAATAAAGTTGGATTTTAGTTTTCAGAAATACGAACATCCCAATTTTCAATTTGGTCGGTGAAAGTTCTACCAGAAATCATTTTTTTTTGTGATGGCAACGCGAACCATATATGATGTCCAAAAGATGGAGGTGCACATAGTTAAGAGATTTTTTTCATAGAGGATTCTGAAAGAAGATTAGTTTTACGAAAAATCAAAAAAAACATGGCAAAAATCAAAGTGTTTCCCTCGCAACCATATTATCCTATTTGCTTGTGAGGATCCCCCCCCCGACTCAATCCCCGAATCTTACTTACTATGAAGTTGTACTTGAGGGTTTATATTAAACTAAAATCATCGTCGAAGCGCTAAATTCAGTTAATAAATTTGCCCTACATTTCGTTGTCCACTATTCTCCTGAAAAAAGAGCGTAATCTCTCTTTACCCTAAATTTACAGGAGGGAAAAAATAATTTATAAGCCCAAACTCATCAAATCACTAAATTCAGTTACCAACTTTGTCCGACATTTCCTTAACCACCCTATTTTCATGTTTTTTACAAGACATTCATATTACACCTTAACTGCATTCAGATATTTTCTTGATAAACCATAGCTTTATTGGCCTCAGATGTCCTTATGTTTCAGCGAGTTGCGAGTAGTAGCAGTATTTCATGTTTTTGTAAGTCATTCATACTTTAATCTATAAATTTTCTAATATTTTCTTGATAAAACATACATTTGTTGACCTCAGATGCCTTAGTACCGCAATAAGTTGTTAGTACTAGCAGTATTATCATGTTTTTGCAAGCCTTTCTTACTGTACCTTCAGCATTTTAAGATACTTTCATGATGAAGGGTATCCATTAGCATACTCAATTCAAACATCACATTAACTCATTCAAACAACAAATTTTATTTTCACTGTCCTCGATGCTTTAACAGTAAACCAAAAGTCAATGTGGGAGGATCTTACTCCAACTCGGCCCCGGAATCATACTATGAATTGGTACTTGAAAGTCTATAGTTTCTAGTCACACCCCCAGGTATCTGAAATCCCCATACGGTGCGTTTCCAGACAGAATTCCCAGGTGACTACCGCTCCCCCCTCCACGAAGTTTTTCTAGGCAAAAACATACCTCCCCGTGGCTTACTGAATATAGCAATGTCACGCTGCAGGAGCCTTCTGATAATAACTTTAGCTATTAACTTCATGATTTTCATTAACTCTCTATTAACGTTTTCTAAAAAAATTAAAAAAATTATTTCAAAAAACTTTTATTTTCAAAAATACTATAATATTAATAACATGGTTGTCTCATTATTTTTACATAATGATTCAAGCCATTATCTCTATTATATCGCACTGTTTCCTTTAAAACTCCTTTAAAAATTACAAGTAGCGAAGAGGGAAAGACAAGCTCCTAGTTTATTTTCAAACCAAAACTAGACTTTTTTTCTAACCAAAGTTTCACATTTGAGCCATAGAAATGTATTTTCCATAATTTTCTTACAAAAACTAGATTTTAGGGTCAAAAACCTTTATTAGTTCAGATTTTACGGAAATAGTTTATTTTTCGACCCAAAACTGGACTTTTTTTCAAACCAAAGTTTCACATTTGAGTCAGAAAAATGTATTTTCCCTAATTTTCTTACAAAAAACTAGAGTTTACGGTCAAAAACCTTTATTAGTTCAGATTTTACGTAAATAGTTTATTTTTCGAACCAAAAACACAGACACACAAATAAAAACACACACATACACAAACAAAAAGAGACAAACACAGACACACACGCACACACACAAACACACACACACACACAAACACACACACACACACGCACATACACACACACACACACACACACACACACACACACACACACACAGACACGCAAACACTCAGAAACACACACACACACACACACACACACAGACACACACACACACACAAAGACACACACACATACACACACACACATACACTAACACACACACACACACAAACACACACAGACACACACAAACACACACAAACAAACACACACACACACCCGCAAACATACACACACACACACACACACACACATACACACAGACACACACACACACACATTTTTGACAGAATGGGGGGATTTTGATACAGTGAATTAATTTTACCTGAGGAGGGGGGTTCCCAAGGGTGAAATTTACAGGGGGGAATTTTACCAATTTTTCCCAAGGAGACGGAATGGACCTAGCGTAAAGAGCGAGGGTTGAGAAAGGGGCAGTTCCCCTAAAATACAGAATAATTACTGTTTGTTTTTAATTTCTAAGTTGATCATTACTTACAGTTGAAAAAACATCATTAAGATAATAGAATTTTAGTGAAAATCATAGCATTAGATTCAAAATATTAAAGAACCATACTGTAGAGGTTTCAAACTCTTATCAGTAATAATTTGGGATTTTGCATTTTTGACAGAATGGGGGAATTTTGGCACGGGGAATTAATTTTACATGAGGAGGGGGGTTTCCAAGGGTGAAATTTTCAAGGGGTAAATATCAGGGGGGAATTTTACCAATTTTTCCCAAGGAGATGGAACGGACAGAATTCGAACTTATACGTAAAATACCATATTGTTACATATAAATACCAAAACCGTAGGTTAGATCAGGTTAGGTTAGGTTAAGTTAGCCTAAATACAGGTTACCTGTGCTGACGTAAAATTTTTAGGCTAACCTGCACTAGGTTAAGTGACCCATCACTTAAGAGAAACTGTCAATCAGGTTAGGCTAGGTTACGGTAGCCTACATACAAGTTACGTGTGCGCACGTAACATTTTTAGGTTAACTTACACTAGGTTAAGTGACCCACGCAACCTAGCGTAAGTTAACCTAAAAATGACCCGCCACTAAACCTAGTGTAAGTTAACCTAAAAATGTTACGTGCGCCCCCGTAACTTGTATGTAGGCTAACGTAACCTAACCTAACCTGATTAGCAGTTTCACAGTTACGACAAATATTTTAATATGGAAAATGTATCTTCCGTTTTCAGTGCTCAGTATTTATATGGGGGGGGCAATGCCTCGATTCTAACAGCTTCGTTGTAAAGTGAAAACAAACTGTTTCCCCCCTGAACTGTAAGGGGATGGATTCATTGTGTAGACATGTACACCCTTTGACAAGAAAACTAATGTAACCTTTCCTATATATAGAACCCTGAAGTTTAGTGTTTGGTTAGCTTTTTATTATAGTATATTTATGGCTGGCAATTTTGAGATCTAGATTTTAAATCATTGTATTGGATTTGATGCAGCTGTTGGCCCTAAAGAATAATGATAGTTTTTTTTAATTTTTTTCTAAATGGTAAAAATAGGATTGCTATGTTTTTCGGGTTTATTTCCAACATGGGGTGTATTTAATTTTTTCTCTAAATGGTAAAAATAGGATTTCAATGCTTTAGGGGTTTATTTGTCGCAAGTGTGTATGTGTGGGTGTTTGTGTTTTTTTTGCGTTTGTGCGTTAAACAAAGAATTGCTATGAGTAACTCAAATATTGTAAGATTTTTGGACTTTTTTTCTAACCAAAGTTTCTTATTTGAGCCAGAGGAATGTATCTTCTATAATTTTCTTACAAAAAAACTAGAGTTTACGGTCAAAAACCTTTATTAGTTCTGATTTTGGTGTGTGTGTAAGATTTTTTGTTTGATACTATCATTTTTTTTCTTAATGTTGCTCCCTACTTTCACTTACAAAAAATTTGTTTTTTAATTTAATAAAACACAAAAATAAGTTGCTTCGTTTGCTCTCTTCTTTGCCTGGTTTGTCAATAAAGAAAGATCCAAAGCCTAAACGTTAATCAGACACCGTTTTAAGTTTAAATCATTGTAGAACTCTATTTCTGATCATCTAAGTTTTAAAACAACAGCATTTTTTTCAACTGTAAGTAATGATCAACATAGAAATTAAAAACAAAAAGTAATTATTCTGTATTTTAGGGGAACTGCCCCTTTCTCAACCCTCGCTCTTTACGCTAGGTTCGTTCCGTCTCCTTGGGAAAAATTGGTAAAATTTCCCCTGAAAATTTCACCCTTGGAAACCCCCCTCCTCATGTAAAATTAATTCACCGTGCCAAAATCCCCCCATTCTGTCAAAAATGCAAAATCCCATATTTTTAATGATAAGAGTTTGAAGACCTTATGATTTTAGGGGTATTCGTATTGCATCATATTTCAATTCCACAACCGAAAGGCTTTATCATCGGTAGAGAAAAATGAAATAAATAAAACACTAAGTTAAGCAGCATTAAAAAGTTTTCACGAAAAAGACACTTTTTTCCACTCGAATTAGCGATACAGTAAATCTTATAAATTGCAATGGGGAGAGGTTACAGTAAAGACAAATATTTTAATATGGAAAATTTATCTTCTGTTTTGAGTACTCAGTGTTTATATGGGGAGGGGGACAATGCCTCGATTTTAACAGCTTCATTGTAAGGTGAAAGCAAACTGTTTCCCCCGTGAACTGTAAGGGGATGGATTCATTGTGTAGACATGTACACCCTTTGACAAGAAAACTAATTTAACGTTTCCTATATATAGAACCCTGAAGTTTAGTGTTTGGTTAGCTTTTTATTATAGCATATTCATGAGTGGCTATTTTGAAATCTAAACTTTAAATCATTGTATTGGATTTGATGCAGTTGTTTGCCCTAAAGAATAGTGATAGTTTTTTTTTTATTTTTTTCTAAATGGTAAAAATAAGATTTCTATGCTTTTCGGGTTTATTTCTCGCAAGTGTGTATGTGTGTGTTTGTGTGTGTGTGTGTGTGTGTGTGTGTGTGTGTGTGTGTGTGTGTGTGTGTGTGTGTGTGTGTGTGTGTGTGTGTGTGTGTGTGTGTGTGTGTGTGTGTGTGTGTGTGTGTGTGTGTGTGTGTGTGTGTGTGTGTGTGTGTGTGTGTGTGTGTGTGTGTGTGTGTGTGTGTGTGTGTGTGTGTGTGTGTGTGTGTGTGTGTGTGTGTGTGTGTGTGTGTGTGTGTGTGTGTGTGTGTGTGTGTGTGTGTGTGTGTGTGTGTGTGTGTGTGTGTGTGTGTGTGTGTGTGTGTGTGTGTGTGTGTGTGTGTGTGTGTGTGTGTGTGTGTGTGTGTGTGTGTGTGTGTGTGTGTGTGTGTGTGTGTGTGTGTGTGTGTGTGTGTGTGTGTGTGTGTGTGTGTGTGTGTGTGTGTGTGTGTGTGTGTGTGTGTGTGTGTGTGTGTGTGTGTGTGTGTGTGTGTGTGTGTGTGTGTGTGTGTGTGTGTGTGTGTGTGTGTGTGTGTGTGTGTGTGTGTGTGTGTGTGTGTGTGTGTGTGTGTGTGTGTGTGTGTGTGTGTGTGTGTGTGTGTGTGTGTGTGTGTGTGTGTGTGTGTGTGTGTGTGTGTGTGTGTGTGTGTGTGTGTGTGTGTGTGTGTGTGTGTGTGTGTGTGTGTGTGGGTGGTGGTTTGTGTCTGTGGCTGTGTGTTTGAGTCGGTGTGTGGGTGTGTGGGTGGGTGTTTGTGTCTTTGTTTGGGGGTCTGTGTGTGTGTGTGTGTTTGTATGTGTGTGTGTGTCTGTGTGTGTGTCTCTGTGTGTGTGTGTTTGTGTGTGTGTGTGTGTGTGTGTGTGTTTGTGTGTATTTGTATGTGTGTGTGTGTTTGTGTGTGTGTGTGTGTGTGTGTGTCTGTGTGTGTGTGTGTCCAGCGTATTTGGTACATTAATTGCTAGAACTAAACACTTATGATACTATTATATTATTTTAGTTTGGGAGGTAGGCAAGTGCTCCCATCTCCTCAACAACTAACGCCACAATTCTATAAAAGAAATATCGCCATCTAGTCTTAAATTGTCCCAAACTAGATGATAGAAGGCAATTTTTAGGGGGTGGGGTTAATATCTAGCTTCCCCACCCTCTCATCTGCATGGGGACAATCTTGTTTGACCCCCCGCCTGTTTGACCCCCCCCTACCAGGGGGGGAGGCTATAGGATCAAAATTATTTTGTGGAAGGGGAGGGGTAATGGGATTCCAGACCAATCTTACACTCTGAGCTCAGATTTGTTGAATGTCCAACCGTATTTTTCATGACTTTTTTCCGTTTAATTCCATTTTTTTTTTTTTCGCTTGGTTTCTGCTGGACAGTACGATCAACGAAAATTAGCTATGCAAAAGAGAACATACTGTAAAAAAAGGGGGCGGTATCCTTTGGTGAATGCAAATGGGATTTAGAAGGCGTTCCTTTACTAGACGCAGCAAAATGTGAATAGCAGGGTTTCCAGTTGTAACCTTATTTTAAACGACAAAATCACAAAAAAAGGTAAAAAATGGACAAAAAAATGGTAAAAAGAGTAAAAGATGTGAGGATAATTGATAAGACATTGACAAGAATGAACACGCTTATTTTGAAAAAAAATATTTGACAATTTATAGATTATGCAATTTTAATTGTTTACACACAAGATTGATCACTGCAAAAGGGAAAAATGTTCCAACCTGGTTGTGCCCCAAAAGAGTTAAAGGTCTAAATGTGAAACTAAAGTGAATTTTGAGGGTGATTTTGAACTAAATCAAAGACCACAGTGTGCATCCTGGTTATATGGAAGGAGGAGTAAAATTTAGAAAGTAATTAATTAAAGAAGGAACGTTAGGATAATTTATTTTGAATATTTTTAACTAACAACACGCTTATTTTGGGACAAATTATTTTTATTCAATTTTTTTATTGTTTACGCACAAGAATTATCATTGAGAAACGGGGGAATGTTTCAACTCAGTTGTTTCCCAAAAGAGTAAGGGTGTCAATGTGAAACTTTAGTGAATGTTGAGGGGTGTTTTTAGCTAAATCAAAAGAACTCTGTGCATCCTATTTATAAAAAATGTGTATCTGCAATACCTTAGGAATAGCTAAAGGTTTCAACTTGAAATTTCCAGGCCCCTTACTAATACTACTTCTACAGCAGCTGACTACAACTAATTGTGACTTCTACCAGTCCTAATTGTGACTGCTTTTAGGTAATTTTGAAGGGGTTATTAGTCAACATCAAAGCATATTATTTGCATGCGGGTTGTTAAAAATGCTTATCAGCAATAGCTATGGAACAGCTGAGGGTATTAAGTTGAAACTTTCACGGCTAGTTGAAAGGGATGTTGGAAAGTAATTGACGAGAAGGGGGTAAGAATCCAGAATTCAGTCAAGGGTTTTTGGGGAAATTGTAGTTTTAAGTTTGAATCACTCGAAATCTCAGCAAATTCATCTTGAGCTTTAAGTGTCAGGTGATCAATCTCAGTTAAATCAATACAAATACGGATTTTACATCCAAGCTTGCTTTTTGAAATCAATATTTAATATAAAATATGTACGGAACTGGTTTTCTAGTGTGTTTAAGTGATCTACAATAATTTTTGCAGTAAAAGTTTTACAATGATTTTTCTCGATTATAAAATTGTCGACACTGGCAAACATTTCGAACAATTTTTTTTTCTATCCTATTCTTCAAATTTCAATCTTTGTAATAAGACTTTCAATTTTATCATTAGAAGTAAATATATTGCAGTTTTTTCCTTGAAGAGACAAGTTGAGATCGTTTAATTTCGCAAAGATATCCGACAATGACACAGCTTGGATAGCCATAAGTCGTTTTGAAGAAAAGCAGCAAGTTCATATTTTCGTGAGGTAAAAAATATTTCAATTTCGTCCTTTAATAATAATAATCTTCTTAAACTTTGACCTCTTGGAAACCATCTTACTTCTGCATGTAATAATAAAGTTGTATAGACGGAATCTATATCCATACAAAGATTAGAAAATAAGCGGCTGTTAAGGGCATGGCTCTTAATAAGATTCATAATCTTAACAGCATTCTGAAGCACATCGTTTAAGTCTGGTGCTAACTTTTTTGCTGCAAGGGCCTCTCGGTGAATAAGGCAGTGAGTAAAAGCTATATGTTCATAATGAGCAGGTTGAAAAAATGATTTAAAACTAATGTTTTTGCCCGTCATAGCTCTTGCACCATCTGTGCATATTCCACAGCAATGTTTCCATTCTAGACCTTCAGTCTTTAAAAATTCGTCAACTTTACAATATATGTCTTCCTGTAGTATGGTCTTTGATAGTACGACAAAATAAGAGTTCTTCCTCCATAACTTTCTTTATAAACGTACCTGACACATAGTAATAACTGAGCCGATTTAGTAATATCAGTTGTTTTTCTTTTTCACCCATTAGTTGCCTGTTTTTCAATGCTTTGTCCTGTCTGAGAAGAGTTTGTAGCATTATCATATGCTTCATTACCATTCATATCTAATTTCAGCCATTTATTCACGGCCTAAAATTATTTTGATCCTAAAATGAAATGAAAATATAAAAATTACCTATTACATATAATAACTGACTAATTAATTACCAACGAAATAAAAAAACTAAAATCTTGTTACGGTGGAATACTGACAATTGATTAGACTAGAAAAGTGAGAATCACCAGAAGGTAAACCAAAAACATAAGTCAGAGCCTTTGAAAAACATAACATTGTGCATAATGTGCAACCCATAACATTGTCAAGTTTAGATCTGAAGTTTTCAAGCAACAAAATAGAGTTTTGGGCACATTTGAAGATTTCTAATATCTAAACTTGTTTAAAGACAATGAACTACCCTCATCTTGCTTATAAATACAAACTTTAAGCCTTATAATCCGTTCATTTTTTCTTGGATGTCTAACTTCCAACAAATTAAATCCAAAAAAACCCTAGTGCATTGTCAAATACGTGGGAGCAAAAGCTTAGCCAAAAGCTTCCAAAGTCCCAATAGAAAAGGAATTTTTAAGCTGAGCACAGACAACTCTTATATAAGAAATAAAGTAAAATATTGTCTTCTGCATGACTTTTACTACTATGAGAAACAAAAAAAGTATCAATGAATTTTTTTCATGTGTATGCAGCTTAAATATGAAAAAAAGGTGAACAGCTGTCTTTTAGTATTTTTCTATCACTAAGAGAAATAAAAAATCCTCTTTACAACTTAAAAAAAAAAATTCATTAGTTGCAACTTACAGTAAGGGTATTTTATCTTTCTTAATCACCTTAATCAATTATATCACTGACAGGCAGAAAACAAAATATTATAAAAAAATGTTTTAAAATAATTTATTATTGAAGAAAATTTGAGATTTTTCGATGTAAACAAAAACTAACATTTAGGACATTAATATAGGCACAAACGGAAATCAGGTCGTCTGCGGTTTGGGGTGGAATGATGTCGTAAAGAAAGATTTAAGAGAAATAGGAATTTCCTGGGAGGGTGTAAAGAGGGAGGCTAGGAATAAATTAGGATGGAGGAGGAGCGTACATAGCTGTGTTGGTCGCGGGCGGCTTGGTGCTGTGGTAAGTTGTTAGTAGTAGTAGTAAATAGGCACAAATGTGAGAGCAAAATGTGAGCTGCAATGTTTATTATAAGAAAGTAGGGAGGGGCTGATATAGATACATTAAAACATATTTCCAGCTTGCAATTTAGGATGTATTCGTGAAAGTTTCATTTTCTGAATTGCTGAGTTTTTCTATTTCTTGACATGTTTAAATTTTCCTTGTAGTAAAGTTTCATTATTAAGTACTCTATTCAATAAGACTAAGTGTTGTTCTTAATTTTAGAAAACGCTCGACGAAGGAGTGAAAGTCAGCAAAAGGCTTCTCTAAACAAAATAGAAGAACTGAAAGGATTAGTAGGATCACTTTGGCGGGAATTGAATGAGTTCAGAACAGTGTACCCCCCTCTGTCTATTGACTTTTAATGTTTGTGATTTCAGTTATAGATAGGATTAATAAACACAGTCACAGGACATAACAGCATAGACTGATTTGAACGTAAATCAGGATATTTATTCAAAGTAAAGAAAGTTGCAGGGTTCCATTAAAAAAAGAAGAAAATTCCTACGTAATGTTCGCTTCACAAGAACAAAAATCGGAACTATCGATATTTTGTAGACAACCTTAAAATTAAATTTGTTATTAATCTGTGTGAGTCTTTTGTTTAAAAGAAAAGCCATCATCTGCGTTTTTGATCACTGTTCAGTGAAACAGTTTAACTGAAAGCGTTGGACGTTCAAGTGCTTAATTTTCGTTTTTACTCCACGGTGGACGTTTATGAAGCCGTATGGCGCTCTTTAGTAAAAACAGGAATTGAGCATGGATGTGTAAGGTTGCCCCTACTTAACAGGGCTAATAAATTTGGTAGCGTGATATAAACTGAGGCGTTGGATAAGAATCGGTACTCAGAATTCAGTGACAACTGATTTTATTATAAAATAAGATAAAATGAAAAATATTCTTATTCTATCTATGTTGGCTATTTCCAAACCTCTTCCAAGGTCAAATGATCTACTTGTTCAAATCCACCGATGTATACCGAAAACAAAAAGATTTAGTTAATCCTAAGCCAACAAATGTTTCAACATAAAAGGGTTACACTTTAACAGCTAGTCAAGGCTTGAGTTCTGGGTTATAAAAATCCTCTAGTTCAAGCTATTTTTGAGCTAAGCTAAGAGTAACCGTACTTGCTTTTAATTCCAATTTTCATCAACCCAAACCAAGAGATTCTTTTATTATTTCTTGATAGGTTTGCGTATTCTTTTGACCCTTATTAAGCTTTATTTTTTGTAGGGAAGCTTATTTGAAAATATCTGGACATAAAGGCTTAGAAATTCTTTTGCTTGTAATATTCTTCCCTTTTTTCCCCTGACCTTCTTGTATAAACATTAAGGTGACTTTTGTATAAACAAGCAGTACGGGTTAACGAAATGAAAGGGTGATTAAAAGGGAACGGTGTTCCTCTTCGTATAAACGTCAGAGGGTTGCACAAAGGGGGGGGTGTTAATTTATGTTATTGTCCGATAATTCCAATTTTGGATATAAGGTCTTTATAAAGTCAAGCTAAGCCTCAAGGGACTCTAGGCTGAAAAAGGGAGAGCCCAAATGGCTCCTAGCTTTCTTTTCTTGGTTGAGGTTTCCTTACTTCTTTAAACCCTCAGTTATTCGAAGCTTAAATTTCTGGGAAGAAATTTACTTTGGCTTATTCTAACCTTAAACAAATGCTGTTTTGTCCAAATGGTTCAAGCCTTGTTTAGGTGAAAATACGAATGAAACTATAAGTCCCAAAATCATCAATTTCTCTTATATACGTATTAAAATTATCTCCAAGTGACAGAAAGCCTTTGAGGTTTATCTTCTTATTTTAACCTTTATCTTCAAACTTTTATCCTCAAGGAGAATTTCAGACAAACAGTGGTAGCTTATCGTTATTACAAAGTAAACACTTACTCTTTCCTTGGTTCCGAGGCAAAAACTACCCCGATTTGTCTCTCCTCCATAAGTTATATTCTTTTTGCTACTTGATCCGTTTAGCGACCTTCTCTCCCTCCTAGCCAATCAACCACCTTTTGTTAAAAGTAGTTTCTTTCCAGTCTTTCAAGGACTTGCAAAACTGGTCTAAATTAGGGCTTTACATATCACGGGTTCAAAGTTCGTTTGATTCTTGGACAGAGTTTCACTAAAAGATTTATGGCTAGTTACGCAAAGAGAAGTTATTTCAAATTCAAGCTAATTTGAAATTGTCGCTATATTTCTGATCTATGAAGCTATAGGAAATTCCATGCTTTAATAAAATTGAGTTACGAAATTTACACAAAATAAGGCCTCCTTACAGATGGCTAAAGTAGCGCGAGTTTTTAATTTGCTTTCAATGTGACAGCTCCCCTTAAATTTTACGTTATAATCTGTTCCCCATATGTCCTGTGCCCAATTGAAGCAGGATAGCCTATACATATGAAGTGTAGTTGTTGATATGGCCCTAGGACTGAGGTTTAATTGGCTAAAGCTTGGAGGCTTTATTCCTCCTGTCCGTTTACAGAAAACAGATGCATTAGTTGAAGCTTTGCCCATTTCTATCTTACATTCAATGGGTCTATTCCTTGCTAATAATAGGACACCTCAATGCAAATATCAAATATTAAATATTTTTTTCTTATCTAACACAGTAGATGCCGAACATGGTAGAATTAAATTAAAAAAAAAAAAGTTTTTTTTTAACTGAAAGTGAGGAGTGACGTTAAAACTTAAAACGAACTGAAATTATTCCCTATATGAAGTGTTGTTGTTAATATAGCCCTTAGACTGAGGTTTAATTGGCCGTTTTTTTTTAAATAATGCTGGGAAATCCGGTGGCCCCCGTCATAGAAATTTCCCTTCCCCCGTGACAATACCCTCCATGGAAAGATCCTCCCACGTAGCCTCCTCCTCTGACCCCTCTACCCACCAGAAGAAATCCCTCCTGAAAACGTCTGCATACTTCCAAGCAACAAATACTAATATGTAAACAATGGGCAAAGATCATAACTTGGAGACCTTCCCCAGGGGACTGTGGGGGATTAAGTCATCCTCAAAGACATATTTATTAGATTTTCGACTGCTGAACAAAAAAGGCTATCTCAAAACTTTGATCGGGTGACCTTGGGAAAAAAATGAGCGTGGGAGTTAGTTGCCCTGAAATTTTTTTGGTCACTTAAAAAGGGCACTAGAACTTTTAATTTCCGTTTGAATGAGCCCTCTCGCGATATTTATGACCACTGGGTTGATACGATCACCCCTGGGAAAAAAAAAAATAAATAAACCTGCATCCGTGATCTTTCTTCTGGCAAAATATGCAAAATTTTACATTTTTGCAGGGAGGAGCTTGAAACCTCTACAGTATGGTTCTCTGATACGCTGAATATGATGGTTTGATTTTCATTAGGCTTCTATCACTTTTATGGGTAGTTTCCCCTTTTTCAAAAATAAGGATAATTTTTTTCAGGCTCGTAACATTGGATGGGTAAGACAACCACGTTACCACGAATTGTTTGAAAGAAAGTTTATTAGATAGAAAGGAGGATAATCAAATTTCTTATTTACAATGAACAAAAATGGCTATCTCAAAATTTTGATCGGGAGACTTTGGGAAAAAAATGAGCGTGGGAGGGGGCCTAGTTCCCATCAAATTTTTTTGGTCACTTAAAAAGGGCACTAGAAATTTTAATTTCCATTCGAATGAGCCCTCTCGCGATATTTTATGAACATTGGATTGATGCGATCACCCCTGGAAAAAAACAAATAGAAAAAACAATAACTAAATAAACACGCATCCGTGATCTTTCTCCTGGCAAAAAATGCAAAATTCCACATTTTTGCAGGTAGGAGCTTGAAACCTCTACAGTAGGGTTATCTGATACGCTGAAAGTGATAGTTTGATTTTCATTAAGCTCCTATCACTATTAGGGGGAGTTTCCCCTTTTTTCGACAATAAGGCAAATTTTTTCAGGCTCGTAACTGCTGATGGGTAAGACTAAACTTGATGAAACTTTAATATTTGAAATCAGCATAAAAAATCTGATTCTTTTAATGCATCTAGTGGTATCAAAATCCGTTTTTTAGAGTTTTGGCTACTATTTAGCCGGGTCACTCCTTACTTACAGTTCATTACCACGAACTGTTTGAAAGAAAGTTTATTAGATAGAAAGGAGGATAGACAAATTTCTCATTTACAATAACGAATTTGATAAAACAAGTTGAGAAAAGGTACTCAGCTAGAGAGTACTTTGAGAGGAACAAGCCAATTTTCCAAAGCAAGTAGCCCTTGCTGAGAAACGCCTTAAATGGTTATTTGCCACAATGATGAAATAGCTTTTAATTTTCATTAATAAGTGTATCAACGTCTAACGCAACGTAGTAACAATCTCCCCTTTACCCTTCACCCTAACGCTTGTGACAGAAAAATGAACAAAATAATATTCATATATTTTATTTGGACAGATGGGGTTTAGGCGTTTACCCCCTTCTCCCCAGTGGTATATTTTTTTCAAAATCCTGAGGAGGGGGGGGGCACAAAGTTGGAGCCGATTTTCCCAAATCAAGGGAAAATGACAGTAAAAATTGAAAAATGAGCCATATAGTAACAAAATGTTAAGATATACTAAAGAAAACTGACCCGTTTCTGTGCATGCTTCATTTGTTCAAGGTTATGTAAGTTTTGATAAGAGTTCTGGAGAAACAAAATTTTGGCAGGGCGTCGCCTGAAAGAGGTTTTGCCGAAAATAACAATTTTTGGCGAAAGTGAGTTACAAACGCCATCTTGTGTAAAAAAAATCTCCTTTCGAATGGTCTAATTGACATTGCTGTAAGACGTCTCTAACTGCCTGTATTTTGCAGTTCTCCTTTGCCGAATCGCATATTTTTCGATTTCTTTAAAGCGGTTTTGCCGAATCGCATACGGGATTATAGCATGGTCCGTTTTGTCGAAAGTTGCTGATTTGCTGAACGCGACCTTGGAGAAGAAGAAGACGATCTTTCTTATCTTGATGAACAAGATATAATTATGAGGCCCAAGAGATTGAAAATGTCGATTTCCCCAGATATTTTAGAAACAGACAGGTAAGAATTAGATATTTTGAGACAGACTGAAGTATGTATAGCAGCATTAATTGGAGTTTGCTTCCACAGTTCTAAAGGAGGTGCTAATGAAGGTTCATGGGCAGAAAACAGTCTAGAACACTAATCTGCTTCCTACTTGGGGAGCTAGTCCTGATTCAGCTGGCAAACATCTTCCTGAATGGGATGTTCATGTCAATATTGCATTCGTGTGTCTTCCTAACTCTGATGAACACCCCAGATAGGCACTGTGATCCTAAATGTATTAAACCTTGGTAGGGGTTAATGACTTCTTTTTTATGCTGGTTTACCACAGGAAACTGTTATTTCACGTTGCACCATAGAACAAAGATTTAATATAAATTATAACGTAATTTATGTTAATTCTTACGTTTTAACACAACTTGGGGGAAACACTTGCAATAACAATTTCCTTAGTAAAACCAGTATAAAAAAGAAGTCACAAACTGCTATCATGGTTTAATGCATTTTAAATCCCAATGCCTATCTGGGGTGTTCATCAGAGTTAGGAAGACACTTGAATGCAATATTGACATGAACATCCCATTTAGGAAGATGTTTGCCAGCTGAATCAGGACTAGCTCCCCAAGTAGGAAACACATTAGTGTTCTAGACTGGCAGAAAAAGCTGGGTCAAAGATTTCAGTCAAGGAAACAGATGAGGTGGTTGTTCCTTGACCTGTCTGTGCGTAGGCTAATGAAAGGGTGTGGAACTAGTTTGTGTCACTAAAATCATTCTTAGAAAATGTTCCAGTAACATGGGTTAACATAAAGCTTTCTTTTTTAGCCCCGAAGATTTGTCTTCAGATGAAGATTCTGACCCGACATATTTCCCGCAAGTGGAAAGTGATCTAGAATCTCCACCCACTAAGGGATCTTCATCAGAAGTCGAAAGTACTGCCCTCTGCGAAGACACTGGCCAATCCAGCTATCCTACTACTCAGACAAGTAATAGAACAGAAAGTGAACCAGAGGCTACCAGAGAAATCAGTGAAACAGCTTCTGCTAGCATGTCTCCAACCAAAGAAGGAAATGATGGTACAGAAACGAGAAATAATGCATCCAAAAAAGTCAGAAAGAGGTTAAATAACAAGGAAAAGTGGGTGAAAAATCAGATAAAGAATGCAGCAAACTCTGGAAATGTTTATCTGAACCCTGTTACCAAAAAAGTACATGGAAAGGAGAAGGAAGTGAAACCCTTTAATTGCCCTCATTCGTGTCCTTTCAGATGTTTTGAACATTTCTCGGAGACTGATCGTCAAATTGTGTTTAAAAACTTTTGGGCGTTGTCATAAGATTCCAAAAGGAGGTACTATTTGAAAACAACAAAACCTTCACCTAAAAAAAGGAACAAAAAAAGAGAGACTCGGCGGAAGCATACATTATACTATTACCTGTCAGTTCATAAGAAAACTGTGGAGGTCTGCAAAGAATTTAATTTTGCTACCCTAGACATCAATGATAAGCGGATACATTATGCCCATAAGTTATCAAGTGGTGGAGTACCTCCTGTTAGTGTACCACAGAATCCTGTGAATAAAAGTAAAGAAGAGGATCTTGCTTACATAAGAAAGAAATTTGAAAGCTTCCAAATCATCGAATTTCATTGTTGTCGTGCCAAAACCAATAAAAAGTTCCTCGACCCTTCACTCAATATACGCCAAATGCATTCATTGTATGAAAATAAGTGTGTGGAAGATGGTAAGTTGCCTCTCAAGGAACACATGTACAGAAAAGTTTTCAATTGTGAATTTAGTCTTGTATTTCATGTTCCTAAAACTGACAGATGCGATGTTTGTGAAGAAAAAAAGGTGGCTGAACAAAATGGTACTGAATTATCTGAGGAGGTCAAAACCACTCAAGCAAAACATGTGAAAGGAAAACTAGAAAGCAAAGAAGAAAGAGAAAAGGACAGAGCTTCGGATGACCCCGTATTGTGTTTTGATATGGAAAACGTTTTTTCTTTGCCAAAGGGGGATGTTTCATCCTTTTTTTACAAAAGGAAGATCACTTGCTTTAACTTAACTGCTCTTCTTATCTTTGCAGACAGACAGGAGAGCTAATAAAAAAAGTTTAATGTTGTTTGTGGTCAGAATGTCTTTCTGTTAGAAGTGTAAATGATGTTGCCAATGGTCTTTGTGCTGTTCTTGATGAGGTCTTTACTATCTATCCTGACATCAAAAAGTTGGTTACATAGTCAGATTCATGTGTGCCTCAAAATCGTAATCAAATAATGAGCTGCAAGATGCAATACACCCTGAAGAAGCGTTCATACGGCCAGAGTATAACAATGAAGCATTCTGAGCCTGGCCACTCCACGATTCAGGAGATCGATGCTGTTCACAACATCATGGAGAGGTCTTTGATGTACGAGGAAGTCTTTTCGCTACTAGACTTGACAACAAAGCTTTTGTTTGTTCGGCCACGTGACCCGTTTGTCATTATTCAAATGACCAAACAGAAGTTTTTTGATTACGCCAAAACGTCCAAATGCTATAAGTATAGCTTAGTGCCATTTTCAAAGGTGAAGTTACTACAGTTTAAGCAAGCACTATGCAAAAGGGTGTTCTACAAAACTTCGTTTGCGGATACTACTCCTTCTGTAGCGCTGATTGCACCAGAGGCTAGCCCAAGGAGGCCATTGCCCAATGTGTCAGCAGTGAATGTTGTGGAAAGGTTGCTACCTCCTGTACTTTCAAGTACAGCAGTTGATTTGCCAACAGGAAAAATAAAATACTTAGAATCGCTTTACTGTTTCATACCAGCACTAGATGTGACATATATGAAAAGTCTTATTGGAAGTTTAACAGAGCTGAGGTACATAGTACTTCGGCCGAAATCACAGCGTGTCCCGAAACAGCCTCTGCCGTTAATAATCCGAAGGTTAAAACCAGAAATTCCGAGAAGCTTGTTGCTAAGTGAGACCTCCCACTGATCTTTTGTTACATTTTATTGTAAAACTCCCAGTTAATTGTCGAAATTAAAATTTGTCTATCAGATGAAATATGTTTTGCCGAAATTTGCATTTCTAATTCACGCTGAGCTTATTCCGTTTTGCCATATCTTACCTGTGTTCCGGAATTTTCAGGTGGTTTTGCCGAAACTGATATCCATTCTGTTTTAGTTCAAGAAAGGCTCACCTTAAGCTAATAAAAACAAGCACAACGATATAAGCGATTTTTGTTCTTAATTTTGAAACAAAAATCAACGCTCTAGCTATTGCCGATTCTGAAATACAAATGTCAAAATTTTCAAACTCGTTTCCCTCCCGTTTTTGGAAAAACAGATTCGGCAAAACCGCTTTCAGGCGACGAGGGGTGGGGGTGAACCTGGCTCGGGGTGGTGAGCAAGCTGAGGTTTAGGAGCGGCTGCTGTCCCTCTGTCCCATAAGAAAATAGCCCTCCCCCCTGAAACAAACCTGCCCTGAAACAGTCCCCCTCCTCGTGGCTGAGTTGTCTCTAATCACTTTTGACTTATAAAAAAAGTCCGATAACACTCAATTTCTGATATAATGAGTACCTTTCAAAGTTTCTGCGACCATGAGATGGAGGTGGGGATGAGGAAGGGGTAGTCCCCCTCCTATATAATATAAATTATGCCCATTTTAGAGCCTAATGTTATTCTTTGCTTTCATAATAACAGTATAGACCTAAAAATATATTCAGAAATCAAGAGGGATTAAATACTCATTTTACATTTTGATGCATTTTAAAGGTTTCTATCCCCCTTCTCAGCGAAAAAATAACTCCCTCAAACAAAAGTCCCTGATTCGGCCCTATTTAATCCCTCTTGGTTTCTGAAAACATTTCTGGTCTACGCTGTTATCATGAAAATAAAGAGTAATATCAAACCCCAAAATGAGCAGAATTTGTTCCATATAGTAGGAGGGAGACTGCCACTTCCTCGTTCCCGCCTCTACCTCATGGTCGCCAAAACTTCGTAGGGTATCGGAAATTGAGAGTTAGTCCTTTTTTACAAGGCAAAAGTAATTACAGACCAATCAGCCACTGGCGGGGGGAGGGGGATCCCACCGAGGTGTACTTTCTGAGGGTAAACACTGGTTCCTTATTAATCGTGATACAGGTATCAACGGAGTATAATCAAGGTTGATATTACCTAAAAGAAACAAACAAGCACATGCTAATAAATAAAGTAAACATTAATAAATAATAATTTGTAATAAAACTAAGAATAAACCTCTGATACCACACAGATAATATTTTTCTTGGAAAACAACTGACTAATCCCCACCCTTAGAAAATTAAATATTGCAAACTTACATTTTTGAGAGTTAAATTCCAGCTGTAATTTGAACTACAAGTAGTATAGCCATTAAAAATAAAAGTACACATTCCAGCTATATTATTTTAAGGAGGGATTTTGCGACCAAAAAACAAGCTCTTTCGATATCTTCTTGAAACTCCTTTTAAAATCATTGAAATACTCTTAGGAAAATTTAAGCTTAAAACTTTACTTTCTTGGGGGGGGGTGTATTTCTAACCCATTCCTCCCACCAATTTTCTGTTGTTTGCCCAAATGTATTTGCAAGTAGTTCAAATCCTAATGCAGTATTTGAGCGATGCAGCACGAGATTAAGATATTAATCTAATAAATAAAAAACTGTTTATGATGAAAGTTAATTTAAAAATTGAAACATAAAATGAACAAAACTGCCTTCCTTGAAGTTTCTATATGGCTACCGTATCTGTTCTGCTCGTTTTAAGTTTCACTTGTACCATCCTCGTTATATTCCAATTTTGTGTCCGTTTTTAGGATCAATCATATGCAAGTCGTAAAATTTTATTATCAATCTTTAACTGCATTACCATAAACCTGCGTGATAAAATTTAATTATGTAGATAATTATTTTTCTTGTTTCAAATCGCCCCATCAGATAAATCTTGCCACGAAATAGTCTTTTTTTTAAAACAAAATCTTAGTGCTAATCAAATGTTAACTCTGCCGTCCAGTACGTCACGGGAAAATATTGTGGTAACTCTCTGTGACAGAATTTAGCCATTGATAGACAGCAAAACTGTGGTTTAGGACTGTGGGCTTATAAATTTAGTCCTTAAATAGTTTTGAATTTGACGATTCAATTTAATAAGCTTATCTGTTTCACGTCTAATTCTGAGTGCTGTTTCAAGGGAAAGACCTATTAAGAACTTTTTGGTCCAGCCTAGTGTGCAAATCAGGATTAAGCTGTAGCTACGGTGACGAAGAAAAGAGGACAAGTGCTTCCCAGAGAATTGGTGCAATTTATTATTTTTTTATTGTAATAAAATTAGTCCAATTAGTTTAGATTGAAAAATTAGTGCAGGAATAGGCGTCTAATGTCAGTTTCATAACGCTAAATGCTACATCCCCCTAGTGATTTTTGTCGAATGTAGTGCAAATTTGCACTCTCTTGGCTTACCCACACTCTTTGATCAAGAAAGAAGTAGATGAAAAAGAAGTATTTTCATGAGGGCAATTCTAAAGTAGGCCTATTATAGAGTAAGCTTAAAAGCAACATTGATATTAATAATTCTTTTCATAGCCTAATATTTAGGCTAAAGTTCAGTTAAATTCTACTTTCGCCTATCTTGGAAAGGGGTTAGGTTAGGAAAACGAAACTTTCACAGATGGGTCTACAGGCTAAAGTAGCCTATGTCCCGGGAAGGTATTTTGAAGTACCTACCTCCACCCCTTCTCCCTCTAGAAGGTCCTGACCTTTGATGACCTTTGAAAATCTGTGAGTTATAGAAGCAAAACTTTGCAAAATAGATGGGTAAAGTTCTACCAAATCATATTAGGCTATTGACTTACGCATAAAGTAAATATGCCACTCGATGCCTTTTTTATGCTGATTACAAATATAGTAATCATTTCTATTGGAAATGAATTTCAGCCCCCCGCTATAAATGCCAATTCAGGGTAGGCCTATTTCTACAACCTAACCCTGAATTGGCATATATAGGGGGGGGGCTGAAATCCATTTCCGATAGAAATGATTATTATAGGCCTGTTTTTTCACTCATCAATGTGCTAAGATCTTAAATCTTTTGTCAGAAAATGCTTAAAAGTGAAATCTTTGAACAAAGATCTTACATCTTTGGTTGTTTTTGTGCAAACGTCTTTCATAATTCTGCTCTGATCAGTGGTTGGAGAACAATGATGAGTGGATCATCAAAGTTCTCTCATCATTGTTCTATATAGCAAAACAGTGGCGGTCTTCACACTTTTTGCTAACATCAGTGAGCTGTAAGATCTTCAAACAAAGATGAGTTAAAAAACAATAATCTTTGCAGAAATATTTAAGATCTTAGATGTAAGATCTTAGTGCTAAAAAGGGCCTTATATTCGTAATCAGCATAAAAAAGGCATCAAATGGTGTATTCACTTTATTCCTAACTCAATAATATGATTTGGTAGAACTTTACCAATAGCCTAGATCATTTGCTTGGTAAAGTTCTACTTTAGTTACTTTTGGCTATCTTGGAAAGGGGTTGGGTTAGGAAAATCAAACTTTCAGGGATGGGTCTACAGGCTAAAGCATGTCCCAGGAAGATATTTTGAAGTACCTACCTCCACTCCTCTCTCTAGAGGGTCCTGAAACTTACCTACATGACAGATATATAGGCTAGGCTACCCATTGAAATTTTGACAAAACAAACATTTTACCTTAGTTTTCAGTCATCAGTTTCTTTTTCTCTGGCCTTAGCTCTGAAAATACAATTTTACTTATTTGAGCAGAATTTTAAGCCATATCAATGTTTATTTCCAAAATTTAGGAAATGTATTTGCATATCTTTAAAACCTTATAAATTGGGATTGAGCAAAGTTGTGAAGCTGAAAACAATTTGGTCAATATATACCAAATCATATTATTGAGTTTCAAATAAAGTGAATACACCATTTGATGCCTTTCTTATGTTGATTACAAATATAATAAGCTTTTCTATTGGAAATGATTTTCAGCCCCTCCCCCTATATAGGCTATACCTAACCAAATCCTGAATTGGCATATATAGGGGGGGGGGGGGACTGAAATTCATTTCTGATAGAAATGATTATTATATTGGTAATCAGCATAAAAAAGCATTCAAATGGTGTATTCATTTTTGTCCTAACTCAATAACATGATTTGGTATATATTGACCAACAATTTTGTTATACTTCATTTAAGCAGAAGATCTATTTTGCAAAGTTTCACTTCTATAACTCACAGATTTTTAAAGGTCATCAAAGGTCAGGGCCCTCTAGAGGGAGAAGGAGTGGAGGTAGGTACTTCAAAATACCTTCCCGGGACATACTTTAGCCTGTAGACCCATCTGTGAAAGTTTTGTTTTCCTAACCTAACCCCTTTCCAAGATAGGCAAAATTAGCTAAAGTAGAATTTTACTGAATACTCCCCCCCCCCCCCCTTGTGTAAAATAAGGCTTTCCATATTTGAAAATTTTATTTGAGTTTTATTTTTTTAATTTCCTTAGGGGGAAGGAATTTTGATACTTGTGTATTATGTGCCACTTGCTCAAGTTTATGCTGTGTAAAATTCAAGAACACTGTTTTTTTTTTTTTTTAGTTTCTTTGTTGCTTTAGAAATAAATTTGCACTTGCATGCAGACTTGCTATGCTTACCCCCCCCCCCCTAATATGTAAATCTATAGCCCAATTTATTTCTACAGGAACAAAGAAACTAACAAAAAACAGTGTGTTCTCAAATTTTACACAGCATAAACTTGAGTGAGTGGCACATAATACACAAGTACCAAAATTCCTTCCCCCTATGGAAATTAAAAAAAAAAAAACTCAAATAAAATTCTCAAATTTGGAAAGCTTTATTTTCCATGGGTGGGGGGGGGGGTAAACACCAGCCATTTTTGGAAGGGTTAGGTTAGGAAAATCAAACTTTCAGGGATGGGTCTACAGGCTAAATTATGTCCTGGGAAGGTATTTTGAAGTTCCTGTCTCCACTCCTTCTCCCTCTAAAGGGTCCAGAAATTTGCCTACATGATCTATCACCTATATTTATACCTATTGAAATCTTGACAAAACAACATTTTACCTCATTTTTCAGTTATGAGTTTCTTTTTCTCTGGCTTTAGCTTTGAAAATGCTATTCCTGTTATTTGAGTAGAATTTTGAGCCATATCAATGTTTTTTTTTTCAAAATTTAGGAAATGTATTTGTATATCTTTAAAACCTTATATATTGGGATTGAGCAAAGTTGTGAAGCTGAAAACAATTTGTTGTACTTCATTTAAACAGAAGATGTATTTGGCAAGGTTTTACTTTTATAACACACAGATTTTAAAAGGTTGTCCAAGGTCAGGACCCTCTAGAGGGAGGAGTAGAGGTAGGTCCTTTGAAATAACTTCCTGGGACATACTTAAGCGTTTAGAACCATCCCTGAAAGTTTCATTTTTCCTAACCTAACCCTTTCTAAGATAGCCAAAAGTAGCTGAAGTAGAATTTTACCTCAAATTGAATTGAATCATGTAAAACTAAAATCCTCACACCTTGTTATCAAAGAGGAATTAAGAATAGTTGTATATATTAATGAATAGCTAAAAATCTAAGCTATGCATCAATATGGCTATTAGGCTATTAAAATTATTTCAGACCAAACACTTGAAATTATTAGTTTATCAACTTGCCTACAAGGATCTCTTTTTGGAAATACTATTTAGCCTCTTTTGTATATATATATATATATATATATATATATATATATATATATATATATATATATATATATATATATATATATATATATATATATATATATATATATATATATATATATATATATATATATATATATATATATATATATATATATATATATATATATATATATATATCCTTTCAGTTTTATTTACAAATTAACAGAAAGCTGATTTTCTTCTGGTTCTAAAAATGTAACTTTTATTGCTTGATATTTATACTATAAATCACAAATATCAAATATAATTTTTTTGGTTAATTTTTTGCAGTTCATATTATTGACTTACAAATAAAGTAAACATACCACTCAATGCCTTTTTTTATGCTCTTTCCAAATATAATAGTCATTTTTGTTGGAAATGAGTTTTAGCTCCACCCCTATATATATACCAATTCAGGGTATATATTTGCACATTAGGGGGGGGGGGGGTATAAATTTATTTATGATGTAAATGAGAGGTAAGTTTAAGCTTTCTGACAAAAATGATTATTATATTTGGAAAGATGATAAAAAAGGCATTGAGTGGTATGTTTACTTTAATTGTAAGTCAATAATATGAACTGCAAAAACTTACCATTTTTCCTTTTCAATTGCTTGTCAAAACAGAGGTTACATTTATAATTTATGCTGACAAAGTATGGGTCTTTCCCAAATAGAGAGGTAAATTTGTAGTGGGTGATATAATTTAGCTCAGATGAAAGTGAAAACATCATTTGATGCCTTTTTTATGGTCTTTCATAATTCAATAATCACTTTTGGAGGTAATTGCATCTTGAGCCCTTAAAAAGGCCCCTAAGGTATTTTATATGAATTATGAAAGATCATAAAAAAGGCATGAAATGATGTTTTTACTTTCATCCTAGCTAAATTATGTGGCCCACTGCAAATTTACTATGAATTTTACCCCTCCACCACCCTAATGTGCAAATATATAGCCTACCCTGAATTGGAATATAATCTAAACTGTTGACAGCAAAGTTTCAAAGTACAAAATTCATTGCTATTTTTATTGATAGCATTCAAAAAACTTGAAATGGTAGGCAAAAAGTGTACATTTGAGTTGCCTAATAAATGAGGTTTGAATTTTTATAAATAAGTATTTTTGGAATATACTACTCTTGAAAAACTTATTTACAAACTGATGATATGTTTTTAGCCACTTTCCAATAACTTAACCAGTGTTGATAACTTCTTTGTGTGGTTACAAAAATGAATTACCCTTGGAGCCCCTTTAAAGGCTCAAGATGCAATTAGCCCCAGAAGCAATTCTTGAATTATGAAAGAGTATAAAAAAAGGCATCAAATGATGTTTTCATTTTCATGTTAGCTAAATTATTTGACCCACTAAAAATTTACCAATAGAGGTCTTTAACCCTAGACCTATTTATTAGTGAAGTTGCAGTTGGACCTTGTGTGCTAATTAGTGGTACTAGTTTGCAAAACTGGGGGGGGGGGGTAAAATATGTTTTAAAATATATAGGGGCATTTTGATATTTTTTCAATGAAAATCTAAAAAAGGGAAAGCTACATTTTTAGAATCAGAAGAAAACCAGCTTTCTTTCTGGTAATGTGAATAAAACTAAAACACTGAAAGCATATGTACATCAAAATAGAATAATTGGTATTTCCAAAAAGAGGTTCTTCTTGGTAAGCTAATAAACTAATAATTTCAATTGTTGGATCCTAAATTATTTTAATAATAACCATTGATGTGTAGCTTAGGTTTTTAGCTATTCATTGATATATACAATTCTTTCAATTCCTATTTGGTAACAAGATGTAAGGGTTTGGGTTTTAGATAATTTTTCTTTATTGCAGACTGTTTTTTTACCCTAGATTATTTATTTTCTGGTTTCTCCAAATACTATGATTTGCCCTCTTCTGACTATGCAGCCTCTTAAATAATTTAAAATGTCATCAATAATTGAAATAAACATAATAATCTTGTGTAAATGTGCTTTATATTGTAAAGTAAAAACTTTGTTTTTCACATTATTTTTTATATATAATTTAACCTAGGGCTATATGGGACCATTGGGGGTTGGGGGGGGATGGCAGTAAATAAATTGGAAAAAATGCAAATAAAACCATACAGATGAGCATAATATCTAAACAACATAGCTACATAGAGTTAGATAGTTATATATCTAAACAATATAGCATATTTACCCCACCTGATAATGCCCCTTTTGAACCCCTCTCACCCCACCTATAGCATTATAACCCCTATGCACCCAGTTAGTGTTGTAACTTGTAAGATTGGCATTTTACCATTTTTATGTAATTTAAATATTTTACTGATATATTTGGTAATTATCTGTTACAGCACCAACACTCAAGTTCTTCATATAAGTAGGAGAATTTTTCATCTGTCTGTATTAGCTTATGTTCAGTGGAAAACAAGTGGTGGGTGACAGAATACATTGGACTTATGTAATTTGGGCTATATATTTGTACATTAGGGGAGGTGGGGGTAAAGTATTTGGACAATGTGAAGTTAGAAAGTAATTTTTACTTCATAATATGTGTAATAATTGTAGCTAACCCATTTTGCATTTAGACTTGCTATACTTTACTCCCATCTCCTACTGTGCAAATATATAGCCCAAATTTGTTTCTAAAGTATTATATTTTCATCATGTTTTGGTATTTTTCTTTTGTATTGACCTAGCTTCACTTCTTGAGTGTTGTTGCTATAACAGATAAGTACCATATATTTCACAAGGGCTTGCAATTTTCACAGTATAAAAGCACAAAGAGGCTGGCAGTAACAGGTTTGGATATGATTTTGTTTTGTGTATAGCTGTATTACCCAGTTTAAATGGCTGTATGTCTGACTTCAGTCTCTTGTTTTCAGAATGATAAAGCAAATAAACCTCTATGCTAATGACTTAAAATTAATTGGTTATGATTCTTTGACTCTCTACCTCTGGACAAAAACCCACACATTCTGTACTATATTAATTTTAATGATGGGTCCTGTAATGCTATATTCAGCAGCCACGATTTCTAAAGCCACGATAAGCAGCCACGATAGCCTCGATTTCTAAGGGGGTACTGCAAGGTTCAGTTTTGGGACCAGTCCTCTTTCTTATTTACATTAATGACCTTCCTCCATCTCCCGACCTTGATTCCCACTGTTTTGTTTGCAGACAATAGTAATTTTTTGTGGTTGCTAATGATCTGCCCTCTGCTGTTGATAAGGCTCAGCTCCTGCTCAACCATGTGCAACTACCACAAATCAGCATCGATAAGTAAATGAAACCCAAAACAAGCAGAAATTAACATGAGTAGGGCTCAAAACCCCTATGCCTTCCCAAGGCCAGAACATAATTTACACTTTACTGAAAAAATATAAACGTTTTTACTTTTTTAACTTTAATAAATCAAGTATAATCAATATTTTGATTACTAAATATCAATATATGTATATTCAACTGAAAATGCACATTCATTTGTAAAGTATAAATTATGTTCTGGCCTTGGGAAGACATGGGGGGGTTTGAGCCCTACTCATGTTAATTTCTGCCTGTTTTGAGTTTGACTTGGTTATTTATTGTAATTTCTGTTTATTTTGGGTTTCATTTATTTATTGATGCTGATTTGTGGTACTTTCACACTTGGTGGATTGTTTGATTTTTTTTTGCTCATTTTTTGTTTAATGGAGTTCTTTACTTTTCTTTGAAAAACTTATTTTGTGGAAAAAGTTTTTTTAATTAATTTCTGTTTGTTTTATATTGACATAGTCTTTTCAGGATAAAAGAAAATAATTCTTTAAATCTTTTCGTTTTTTTAGACTTTATGGTTTGGCCTGCAATTTGTATGCTGGAGAAAAATTTCCAGTAATTTTTTACAACATACACCCTTTTAAAAACCTGGACACAAATAGTAGTGTTTAATTTAGTTTCATATACCTCCTCTAGTTGACCTGAAATAGAAAACTTGATACCATTTGCCAAAAAAAAATCTGTTTATTTTCTTTGATAGCTTGGATACACTTATGCTATTTTGATTTGGTTAAATTTTAAGAGCAGAAGTAGCCCCAAAAGTTTGAACATAATACCCTCAGTCGTTCTTGGGATACTGCTGAGATGCCTTATTGGGAATTAGCATTAACACAGTACATTTTGAGTTAATCTTAAGGAAACATTTAGTTTTTAAACATAATGGGCAAATGGGTGGGTGGGCATAGGAGGGGGGCTAGTTGCCCTCCAATTACTTTCGACCATTAAAAAGGGCATTAGCCCTTTCTATTTTCAATCAAATAACCCCTTTTCGGAGTTCCTAAGACAACTCCTTTGACATGAAGTGCCCTGATTAAAAAAAACAAACAAACAAACAAAAAAAAACAATATATTGTACACACATTGATTTTTACTATAAAATTGTCAAGCCTTCCAATCACTTTTGACTAATAAAGGGCACTAGCCCATTCAATTTCCAATTGAATGAGCCCTTTTTGAATTTCTATGACAATGCTTTCTATAAACACCTTATATGCCCCCAAGGAATAAATTACAGCCCTTGCCCTGAGGGCTGTGAGGGGGTTGTCATCCTCATAGACCTAATTTCCAGAACTTTCAAACCTGGACACAAATAGTAGTGTTTAATTTAATTTCATACCTCCTCTAGTTGACCTGAAATAGAAAACTTGATACCATTTGTAAAAAAAAATCTGTTTACTTTCTTTCATAGCTTGGATACACTTATGCTATTTTGATTTGGTTAAATTTTAAGAGCAGAAGTAGCCCCAAAAGTTTGAACATAATACCCTCAGTTGTTCTTGGGATATGGGTGAGATACCTTATTGGGAATTAGGATTAACACAGTGCATTTTGATTTAATCTTAAGGCAGCATTTAGTTTTTAAACAAAATGGGCAAATGGGTGGGTGGGCATAGGAGGGGGGCTAGTTGCCCTCCAATTACTTTCGACCATTAAAAAGGGCATTAGCCCTTTCTATTTTCAATCAAATAACCCCTTTTCGGAGTTCCTAAGACAACTCCTTTGACATGAAGTGCCCTGATTAAAAAAAACAAACAAACAAACAAAAAAAAAACAATATATTGTACACACATTGATTTTTACTATAAAATTGTCAAGCCTTCCAATCACTTTTGACTAATAAAGGGCACTAGCCCATTCAATTTCCAATTGAATGAGCCCTTTTGAAGTTTCTATGACAATGCTTTCAATAAAAACCTTATATGCCCCCATGGCATAACTTACAACCCTTGCCCTGAGGGCCGGGGGGGTTTCATCCTCAAAGACATAATATCCAGAACTTTCAACTATGTTGAAGAAAATTGCTATCTCAAAATTTTGATTACATGTGTTTGGGGAAATGGTGGACGTGAGAGGGGGATTAGTTGCCCTCCAATCACATCCAACTATTAAAAAGGGCATTAGCCCTTTGAATTTCCAATCAAATAAGCCCTTTTTGAAGTTTCAACAACAACGCTTTCTATAAAAGCCTTATATGCCCCCTCTCCATAACTTAAAACCCTTAAACTGAGGGCTGTGAAGGGGTTTTCATCCTTAAAGACATAATTTCCAGACCTTTCAACTATTTTGAACAAAATGGCTGTCTCAAAATTTTGATTGATGTGTTTGGGGAAATGGTGGGCGTGCTAAAAAGGGCACAAGCCCTTCTAATTTCTAATCGAATGAGCCCTTTTTGAAGTTTCTAGAACATCACTATCTATAAAAACCTTATATGCCCCCTGGGCATAACTTACAACCCTTGCCCTGAGGGCTCTGAGGGGGTTATCACCCTCAAAGACCTAATTTAAAAACTTTTAACTATGTTGAACAAAATGGCTATCAAAATTGTTGATTGGATGTGTTTGGGGAAAAGATGGGCATAAGAGGGGGGTTAGTTGCCCTCAAATCACTTTTGACTATTAAAAAGGGCACTAGCGCTTTGAATTTCCAATCAAATGAGCCCTTTTTTAAGTTTCTACTACAAAGATTTCGGTAAAAACCTTATATGCCCCCAGGGCATAACTTAAATCCTTACCCTGAGGGCTGTGGGGGGAGTGTTATCCTCTTAGATATAATTTCTGGGTCTTTTTATGGGTTTTAAGAAAATGGCTATTTAAAAATTTTGATTGCGTTTGTGTGGATAAATGCTGGGCGTGGAAGGAATTTTAGTTGCCTTCCAATCACTTTAGACTTTTAAAAAGGGCACTAGCCATTTCAATTTCCGGTCAAATGAGCCCTTTTTGTAGTTTCTACAACAACCTTTTCTATAAAAAAACCTTGTACTCCCCAAAGGCATAAAATACAACCCTTGCCCTGAGGGCTGTGGGGGGGGGGTTGTCATCCAAAACTAAAAAAGGTACAGAGATGATAAACAACGTTTAAAAAAAAGGCCAAATAAAAATTTTGTTTCGATGTGTTTGGGGAAATGGGGGCATGAGAGGGGGGTTAGTTGCCCTCCAATCACTTTCGACTCTTAAAAAGGGCACTAGAGCGTTGAATTTCCAATAGAAAGAGCCTTTTTGAAGTTTCTATAACAATGCTTACTATAAAAACCTTATATGCCCCCAGGACATAACTTACAACTCTTGCCCTGAGGGCTGTGGGGGAGTTTCCTCCTCTAGAACATAATTTCTATCTGGAAAGCAACTGTGCTGAACAAAATGGCTGTCTCACAATTTTTAGTTGAAGTGGTTTGGGGAATGATGGACGTGGTAAGGGTGTTAGTTGCCTTCCAATCACTTTTGACTATTAAAAAGGGCACTAGCTGTTTCAATTTCCAATCAAATTATTACTTTTTGAAGTTTATATTACATTTTTTTATATAAAAAAAATCTTATACGCACCCAGTGCATAACTTAAAACACTTGCCCTGAGGGCTCTGAGGGGGCTATAATCATCAAAGACATAATTTAAAAACTTTTAACTATGTTGAACAAACTGGCTATCTAAAAATTTTTATTGGATGTGTTTGGAGAAAAGATTGGCGTGAGAGGGGGGTTAGTTGCCCTCCAATCACTTTCGACTATTAAAAAGGGCACTAGCCCTTTGAATTTCCAATAGAACGAGCCTTTTTGAAGTTTCTATAACAATGCTTACTATAAAACCTTATATGCCCTCAGAGCATAACTTACAACTCTTGCCCTAAGGGCTATGGGGGAGTTTCCTCCTCTTAAAACATAATTTCTAGGTCTGACAAGCAACTGGGCTGAACAAAATGGCTTTCTAAAAATTTTGATTGGATGTGTTTGGGGTAATGGTGGGCGTGGAACGGGTGTTAGTTTCCCTCCAATCACTTTAGACTATTAAAAAGAGCACTAGCTGTCTCAATTTCTAATCAAATGATTCCTTTTCGAAGTTTCTATAACAACCCTTTCTATAAAAAAAATTATATGCCCCCAGGCATACCTCCAACCCCTCTCCATGTGGACTGTGGGGGGGGGGGTTGTCTTTAATAAAGACCTCATTTCCAGAACTTATCAACTACTCTGGACAAAATGGATAAATAAAACTGATTATCGTATGGATGTGTGGGAAAGGTGGGCATGAGCGTGAGACTAGTTGTCCCCAAATCATATTTAACAATTAAAAAAGGCACTAACCCTTTGAATTTCCAATCGAACGAGCCTTTTTTGAAGTTTCTACAACAACGCTTACTATAAAAACCTTATATGCCTCCAGGGCATAACTTACAACTCTTGCCTTGAAGGCTGTGGGGGAGTGTCCTCCTCGAAAACATAATTTCTATCTGGAAATCAACTGTGCTGAACAAAATGGCTATCTCGAAATTTTGATTGGATGTGTTTGGGGAAGTGGTGGGCGTGGAAGGGGTTTTAGTTGCCTTCCAATCACTTTGGACTATTAAAAAGGGCACAAGCCACTCCAATTTCCAATCGAATGAGCCCTTTTCGAAGTTTCTACGACAATCCCTTTGATACGAAGTGCCCTGGTCTAAGACCAAGAAAAAAAAATAATACTTTGTGCTAATATTGTTCTTTACTTAGGCAGCGCTGTTGCACTGCCAATGAAAACAATCAAATAGCAGACTAAGGAACAAGTTCTTTTCAAATAGATTTGTCAGCTTGTGGAACTCCTCAGTGAAAACAACATTGACTTCTACCATTGTGGATGCATTGAAGTCATCAGTAGACAGGGAGTGGCTCAATAAACCATGGACCACCATTTGGGATGCAACAAAGAACTAACCATCATCACTTAAGCTGACAGACACAGGATTAGTCCTATTGCTAGCAAGTGCAATTTAAAGTAATTTAATCAACATGGAGTAAAACCAAGAAGATTTACAATGAACAGAACTCCTTAGTTCAAACTAGCATGCAAATTATTTTCTTTAACCTTCATTTTATCCTGCTATGAAAATTCAACCCCCCAAAACACCAAAAGAGAAATAAAAATATAAGAATAAATACTATTGGTCAATTTACACCAATTATGCTAACTTTACAATATAGGTAGAATATTGCAGAATTACTTCTTCTCTTCATTCCTTTTATTGGAAATATTTTCCCTTTGGCTACTCAATTTTACATTTTGGGGAATCAGCAAGACACCATTTATAAAACCATCAAAGTGGAGGGTGGATTTATCAGAAAAGTAACCAAGATTTTTAGAATTGCATAAAATAATAAAACTAATGGTATTAATTTCATGTGTTTGGGATTTTTCCTTCAGAAGTGGCCAACCATTAAATATTAATTTAATAAGAGGAAAGTAGTGCTATTAGCCTATATTCTTTTTGCTCATCCCATATATCATATTTGTATTTCTGACGTTGCACCCTTCCCCCTTGATGGTCTCATATATATTTTTGTGAAGGTTTCCAGTATATTTATTTCTTGCTTTTCATCTTGTTATAAGTTGTATTATGGATAACTCCAGTCTTTACTGAATGAAATCCAGTTTTGCCTGAGCAAATTGCAATGAAATGTTGATAAAAAAAATTGCTTGAAATGATGTTAAAAATGTGTATGGCAATGGACGAAAATACAGAAATATTATTAATTGAAACATGCTGTATATTATAAACAAAAAATTTCTTTGTTTTCTTTTAGTTTTATCTATATTATTTTTATTATAATTATGTTTATTATATTACCCTATATATTACTACATTAATATGTCCGTTGTTATATTATCTATATTAAACATTTCCAGAAAAGTGACCAATTGGCATCCTTGCCCATAATGGAGCTAGATATGGCCTTAGGATGATAAAAGAGTAGGTAAGAGGGCAGGGGGGCAAAACTGTATGTTTTGAGGTTTTTGACCTCTACAAGGGGTACTTTTAAAGATACAGATTTCTATTTTACAGATTTATATAGCTTAATTATTTGTTTTGTCTTGGTGAGTTGTTTCTTGGTGAGACCCAAAAATGTATGACCTCTTCAAATGTTCAAAATGTATTATATGGGGAATTAGGCCAAATCACAGCCAAATACAAGAGCTTTGATTGTTTGCCCAGTTCTTCCTACTGAAACCAATGCAGGAAGTTTCAGGGTAATGTTTTTAAAGTCAGTTTCTGCACAATCTCAACATTCAGGGAAGATGAACCTCCCACCATACTTGTGCAGGTATTTTATTTCTGATCCTCAGCTGTTAAGATAGTAAACAGCCTGTGAGTCCAGGAAAATTTAGTCTCCTGCTTTGCATACAAGTCCAGTGGACATATTTTGCAATGAGTCAACTCAAAAATCTCTATAATCCCTATTGCTATTCTAGTAGGTTTTCCCAGCAAGAAAAGTTCATATAATGGGAACAATCTCAGTTGTGCAATTGTCTTCACAGTTCTGTGGACATGGTTGGTTGTAAATCTTTGGAAACGTTTTATTTTGGGGTCTCCAATTGCCTTCATAGTAACTCATTGACTGTTTCAATTACTTTTATTCCATGAATATCTATCTTAGTTCTGCCCTAGAATGGATGATAGACTTTCTATCTACAAGTGAAATGACATTGTTGTTATACAATTCTGAAAAGGGCTTATGCAAGTTTTGCCTTTCACTCAGACTATTTGTCTTGGCTTTTTCTCCAATCAGCCATGGGTCTTAACTTTTTTATCACAGTCCACCAAGTTGATTTTATTTCAAAAATCAATGGCAGTTTTGCTTCTTTCCCACCATAAACCTTACAAGCACAAAATCTCCACAAGAAAATTCTTCATTGATTTCAAACTCACTGATATATTCACTTGTTGAAGACTTGTCATTCACCTCATCATTGAAATGCATATCTATGTCCGAAATGCTGCCTCTAGTTTTGTCAACAATCAGTTCTTTTTAGCAACTTTTTTTCTTGGCAAAAGTCTCAGCTTTTATTGCTCTTTGTTTGGGTGTTTCCATCAGAATCCTACTTTTGTCTATCCTGTTGTTTTTGTCCAGGCCCACTTACATTTTTGCCTTTGCATATGGTCTGATGCTTTCAGGAGTTAGGGCTATAGACAAGTTTGGTGTTGATTGCTGTTGATTCATCAATACAGGTGATAAAGCTCAAACTGAACCACAGTGAGGATCATCTGTGTTGGAAGAATTTGAGGCATTCTGTTCAACAAAGTCGGGGCAGTTTGTCACTCTAGCTGGCAGAAAATCCACTGCTGTGAAAACATTCAGATGCAAAGCCCAAATTCCTGCCTTTTCAAAACTAGCTGTGATGTTTTAAGGATTCGGCTTTTCCTGAAAGGGATGCTTTTACAACTTTGCTATTTCATGTGTTGAAATTCTCTGACCAGGGTTTTACTGCATCCAATTGTCAAAACAACTCCCTGATGACATGTTTTAATGGTGTGTACAGTGAAACATCAACTGACCAGAGATGATGTGAGCAATTGGGAGGAAAAGTTAGGAGGTGGATGTCATTATCTTTCCACAAGGAAACTGCTTTTACTGAAATATGGCTTTCATGATTGTCAAACAAGGTTAAAAGGGGGTCTTTTTTGCTAGGTTTGACCTCTTTTATAAACTGGTCCATGGAAGAAAGGAAATAGTCAAAGGTCCTCCAAGGTCAGGTAGAATCACCTGACGAGTTATAAATACGGAGCATATCATTGTGGTATTTTCCCTCTTTCTGCCAATATGGTCTGTGCCACCTGTTTTGCTCTCTTTTTAGCAATCACCTTTGGGGCCTGCATAACTGCGGGTACTCCTATTTTGTCGCAGTTCCATATTTGACCTAGACTTCAAAAGAAGACAGCAATTACAACTGATGGACAAACTGACGTTTTGCTTGAAGAACTCTTTTAGCCAGTCTGCTCCTGCTGTCTCATTCAGTTCCCTGCTTAAAATAAATTTTATCGTCAGTGCTATTGCCCATAGGTAGGATAACTTTTTTTGCTTAGGAAGTTAGCCCCTGGTTCAGCAGGGAACATTTTTTAGTTATGCAGCTAGCTCTTTCTCTTCTTTGGGAGTAAAAACAAGCTTAGTGCTCTCCTGAACACTGTCATTGTCATTATTGCTACCACTAGCATCACTTTGCTTCAGATCTTGAATTTTTGCCTTAAATTGTTTTACAACATCCACAATAGCTCTCTTCTTCAAAGAAAAGTCTTTTGCAGCTTCTTGGAAAGGTAAATTTCCATTTACAAATAGAATAACAGCATGCCTGACTAATTCTGGATCAGGAGGACCACTCCACTTTCAAATATAGTTGCAAACAAAATCTATAATTGTCAGCATCTGAAGAAAACAACAAGGAAGGTACATAAATCATGCCACTTCATGCAGTTAAGGCATAGAATGGAAAGAAGATTACAGGTCCACTGTTACAAAACTGGAATACTTTACAATTTTGTACCTCCAGCTGTGTCTAATTCCAGTATACTCTATATTCTTTGGGTTATATATTCGTCCATTAAGAGGTGGGGATAAACCTTAAACAGTAGTATAAGCACCCTGGCAAATACCCTCCCCACAGAAATACCCCCATGGGATATTCTCCTGCATGCAAAATTGAGCAGCCTAAGAGAAAGTACAAAATGGGCACCTCAAAATGTCAATCAGATGTCCTAAAAGGTAACAGAAGGACCAGATATAAAAAGTCCTAAAACAGTTTTAGGACAGGGCTAAAACTATTTTTTACTTTATTTTTGGCTGCTTAATTTTGCTTGTGGGGATGTTTTCAGGGAGGGGGTGTAAACGCTTGCCCCTTTAAATGACACTTGCTAGCACTAACACACATCCTGTTTTGGTAATCCTTAAGCACAGGGGCTCTTATGAACAAAACTCTTAAAAATTGTGAAAAATACTTAAAAATTATTTTCTTTCATTCCTAAATGTGCATCAAACCTGTGGGCAATTCATACAAAGGCAGAGGAAGTAAAACAATAATTGTAAAAAAAAAATTCTTGGTTATGCATTTTGATGCTCTCTACCCCCATAGTGTTCTAATACACGACTAGCATTAGAGAAAAAATTACATAAATAGTGGTTCTAAGCTCTTTTGATGTGTGTTTTGATAACTAACTTCTATTTTTAGAACAAAGATAAATAGTATTTACCATCATCATTATTCCTTTATTGGCTTTTGATTTAAGTGTAAACGTTTTGATGTTTGGATCTTTTTGTCAGTAGGCCTACTCTTTTCTTTAACTTACACTGGCTTTGTATCCAAGTCAGTGTAAGTATGCATTAAATGGGATCTTACCAAACCCAAAACAAGTGAACTTCATTTTAGACATGAGTCCTACTTTTAACTTTTAAGCATCATAGTGATAATCAAGCTAACTTTTGACACTTAAACCTTTGCAGAACTTTATTCAGAGCTATAGTTGACTTCATTGTAGTCAATTCTACTATCTTAGTTGAGTTTTCCACAGAAGAGACTTCAAAATATTGTAAAAGTCTTGAGATTTCCTTGAGGTATGTGTCCAAGTTCCCCACTCCCCCACCCACATGCATGCTTAAATCAGGCTCTATTTATTGCCAGATAAGGTAGTCATGGATATGGTTAAGCTCCATAAAGGATTCAAGATTTTCTCCACAGTCTAGTAATACTGTGGAGATTATGGAGAAGATCTAGTGAATACTGTAGAGACAATATAATCTTTCCAATGTGTGACATGTTTCTATGATGTTTAAAGGGTTCCATCCAAATACAAAGTTAAGATAGGACGCAGATTAGCTTCATTCACTTCCCTGGTTTGATTTTTAGACCACTGTTTTTCCATTTGTAAGTATTTTTAAGGGTATGAATTCAGCTTCTTTCTAATGTGTGACTATGTTTCTATGATGTTTAAAGGGTTCCATCCAAATACAAAGTTAAGATAGGAGGCAGATTAGCTTCATTCACTTCCCTGGTTCTATTTTTAGACCACTGTTTTTCCATTTGTGTGTATTTTTAAGGATATGAATTCAGCTTTAACATTATATAATATATATTATATATATAGTATATATATATATATATATATATATATATATATATATATATATATATATATATATATATATATATATATATATATATATATATATATATATATATATATATATATATATTATATATATATATATGTATATATATATATATATATATATATATATATATATATGTATATATATATATATATATATATATATATATATATATATATATTATATATAGTATATATTATATAAAATTATATATATAGTATCCAAACAAAACTTTGATTTGAGATTCCAGTTGATTATAATCAATTTTGTCACATGGTATGATCCTTGTCAAATGGATCCCTAAGAATTAAGAGTTTCCTGTTGACATCATTTATTTCAGAGATGTATCTTTAATTTAAATTTAGTAAATCTCCTTTTTTGCACTTTGAATTAATTGTCGAAAATCAAGCTTTTTCCTGCTTTCACTGCTCCTTATTGATTCTCAGAGAATGAAAGAATTTCTCTTGTCCAAACTAACAGTCACTGGTCTATAATAAGAGCTTAATGTGGCTGACAGATTTGAGCATGGCTCTTGAATAGATGAACCTGTGTTAGAGTGTCTTGCCGAAGCATCAACAAAGCTGAGACTGAAACCCTTTGAAGGCCTTTTAGGGTAAAAATGGCATTTATAATAGTAGCAATTAGTATATTTGGAAAGAGTAGTATAAGACATATCATGCCTAAAGAGACAGATCTGAAAGACACCCTAAAAATTGAAAGGTTTTCTGATCTTCCTATACAAATTAAATCTATGGTCTGCTTATCCTTTATTTTCATATGTCTAACCATCTTTTGCATTAAATCCATCTTAAAAAAGTTTTCAATGAGTTTTGCCTGTTTCAGGTACCTGATAGCTGACAAAGAGATGGCTTCAAGGAATGGTTTAATGCCATTAGGAACTGATGGAACTGATTTTATGCATAGAGAAACTGTAGCCAATCAATACAAAATTAGGTAATTCTATTTTGGGTGTATAATGGCAATGTCAAGTCAAAGACATGAGATCAAAATCTGTGTTTTTTTTTCTAGTTTTTAAGTTATTGTAAAAAAAAATGCTAAGACTATGCATCAAAACTCTCTAATTTTATTTTGCTTCCTATAATAAAAAAAAAGAAATTCAGTTTATTCACAAAAATATGTTGGCTGAACGATGAGTTCTAAAATAACCATAAAAGTTATCTCAGTTCGATATTAACCTGTGTAAAGATGCAAATGATGCTTAGTCTATGTTCAATTTTCATCAAGGCATGCCTTAACATATTTTGAGGGATGGTATCAATTGCTGCCATAAACCAATAGAGATATCACAGGTAATGAACTGAAGTGGCAAATATCCTTTCACTCACTTAGCCTTAGGCGAAAAATGATGTAATGCACTGCCATAATCCAATAGGGATGACAAAGGTGCTGTACTGAAGTAGCAAAAATCTTTTCATTCACTTAGTCTCAAGCATAAAATGATATAATGGGAGGAGAATTTGGAAGCTTATTTCTGGGTTTGCCTCAGCTTATCCAGAATCCTATGTAAATCTAGTATCCTAAGAGATATAAAAGTGAGTTGATTTTTTAAGAACTCATTTTGTAAGCAACTTATTTGCGAGATCCCATTATTCTTTATTTATAAGGATTGCACTTGCAACATGAAATGGCCGCAGATTTCGAAATTTTGCTGAGTGATCAAAGTGGCTGAATAAATCAAAAGATGCTATTTAGCCTATGTCCTCAATTCCCTATGAACTGCTTGGAAGATAATAGAAATAAGGGCGGAATCACTCTTAATTGTAAAACTTGACTAGCCTTGCAATATTATTATATTCTAACTTAATTAATCTGGAGTTAAACTCTATGTAAACAATGGATAAATTGTATAACTTACAGCCCTTTCACTAGGGGTTGTGGGAAGTAATGTCTTCCCCAGAGTCATATTTACTGGACCCTTCAATTATGCTGAACCAAATGATCTCAAAATTTAGAATGGGTATCTTTTTTTTGGGGGGGGGAGGGGGCGTAGGAAGAGGGCTAGTAGCCCTTTAATCTTTTGATCACTTAAAAAGAACTCTAGAACTTTTAACCCTCTCGCGGGCGAATTTCCAATTTTTGAGATAAACTGAGAGGACAAAGTTCTTTCCTATGTAGAAAAATACGTAGATTTCAGATATGTATTCAGAAACTGACAAAAAAGGATAAAAAGGTAAAATATGCTACTGTCCACATATGGGGACGCCGCCCAGAAAACACTCTTTTGAAAGGCTTATCGGACACTGTGAAAGTTCTCGAAACATTCAGGGCACAATGCGACTTTGCATTTTTTGCAGATGAATCTCGTTTTACTCGTGCAGTTCTTGTGCTGGCATTGAGAAGCGTTATTTTTGTCGGACTTGCAAGGACAATGGCCACTCAGACCATCAAGTCGGATCTCGTTTGGGACAGCAATGACAGTCCTTTTCTTGACAAAGCCGGTTTTGAAGGCCGACCAGGGCTTGTCCTCATTCGCACCATCCCTTTGTTCGTCATAGCTACTGCAACAGACGGTTTGAAATGGAGGAGATCAAGTGTGCCGACAGGGCAGGTTTTTCTGTAGAGAATCCAAGCGTTGACAACAGCAACATCAAGAAAATGGTGGAAAAGGCGCATGTACCAACATTTGTTTCGAAAGTCGTTTTTGTAAAGTGAAGTCAGCAAATCCATCAAATCAACGCCTCCCATACACTTATTATATTCCTTCACTGCGTATGGCCTTTCAACCGCCACTTTCGATTTAGCTGTGCTGCACCATCTCTGGGCACTGTCAGTTGGGGCATAACCAGCGAAGGATGAACAAACATTTACGAGATTGTTGTCTTTCCAGCGTAAAACCGTCACTCCTTCAGCAGACGTAGCAAACAACGAGGTTCCTCGCTTTTTCTTTGTCATTTCGACTTTTGTTACTAGCTTATGTGCAGCATCTCCAAGTCGATTTGCGCGAAAGGTTCTAACACTATGATTCTTTTCCTTTGCTAATGCTTCACCAGAGATACCGAGGTAAAAAAAAGTTGTCGAAATACACTTTAGCGTTTGTGTTTTCGAGGCCACGAGCTAGTTTCACAACCACGTCTCCTCCTCACTCGTACACTGGTGGGTTGCGGTTGGGACCGCTGCCTTGATATGGCTAAAAATCATACACATATTCAGACACTTCAGCCTGAACCCAAATTTTTAAACCCTACTTAGTTGGTTTAGATGCCATATACTGCTTGAGGCTGCTTCTTCCCTTGAAGGCGACCATCACCTCGTCTATTGAACTGTATTCTTCGTCGGTCACTGCTGCTTTGAAAGAGTTGCGCAACATCTCCAAAAATGGGCGGATCTTGTAGTATTTGTCACCATCAGGGCTACTTTGTTGAGTAGTGAAATGTAAACATTCCCTGATCTTTTTGAACCTTTTGCTTGAAATATAATCAACAATCTGAGGTAGCCTCAGGCTATTTGACCAGTAGTTTTCAATTCTTGGGTATCGAACTTAGTTCATTATCAGAAGGCATCCAACATAGATGCGTAGTTCTGCTGATGTCAAATTCAACTCATACCTTTTTTTTGACAATGCGTAAGCGTTAGACTCCCTGACGACCATTGCAAGAATTTCGTCGGAAAGAAGTCCCTCAAAGAAATCGACAGGATCCGACTCGTTGCTGGGATTGAGCAAGACCCGACCATCACCGGTGAACGGAGGAACTGATTCTGCTAGAGGATTATCGACATTGGCTCTCCAAATACGTCGTCTGGCCTTGACCGGTTTGGACTTCGGGTTGTCTCGTGGAACTTTGGTTTTAGCTGCAATCCCACTGTTAGACTGTGAAGGAGTGGCCTTTGATCTTCCATCTGAAACTGAACTGTTGACAGCAGGGTCTGCTTGCGACGTCGCAAAAGAAGCAGAACTATTGGTCTCCATGCTTGGGATTTTCCTTTTCCTCGCATAAGTTCTAGCAACACGCTGGAGAGGTGGTTCCGTTCGATCAGGTTCCGCTACCTCGTGGTCTACACTGTCTTCGTCTGTAGCTCTCTCTTGCGTATCTCTAGCCGCTGGACTTGATCCGGTAGCAAGTTGGACGTCCTCTTCTTCACATGGAGGCTGCCAAGTGGGATCTCTGCCATCTTCTTCGTCGGAGGAAAGATCTGATTGGTCTGAATCGATTCCATTGTCACTATTGTCTTCAAACATAATTTTCATGATTTCTTCTTTATGCCTGATTTTTTGCCGACTCATCTGTAAAGAACAGAGGCTTTACTAGTTTGCGAGCACAAGGTACAAGTAGGGACAAATGAACAGTAGTGTTACCTGTAGCATTCTACGGAAACTAAACGGAACGAAAACTATACAGAAAGCTGGCGCTAATGGGCAATGTCCTCATGTGGGGACAGAAAGAAAATAGATGGCTCAACTGTATGAAATATTCAGAAGTTGAAAAAATTACTCTAACACACTTCTAAGGGTACGAATTCTCTGAGAAAAAATTCCCGACTTCCCCAGGTCAGCGATAATGTCTATAAAATAAAGAAAAAGTGGAGTTACCTTGCAAATCCTTGATAAAACTCAAATTACAATTTTCTGCTAAAATGGCAGGAAGAAAGCACAGCTTATCCGGTAGACGACTCTTCAGGGACGTTTATGGAAGAGTCGGCAAACAGATGGCACCAGGAAACATATGTTAAAAGCAACCAGCGTTCGCGAGAGAGTTAAGTTTCATTTGAATGAGCCCTCGCCCGATCGTCTAGAACTCTTCATTCAATACGATCATCCCTGGAGACACCCCTCCCCCCCCCCAAAAAAAAATATACGCATTCGTGGTCTTTATCTGGCATAAAATACAAAAATCCACATTTTTGTAGATAAGAGATCAAAACCTCTATAGTACCTCAATCAGATACCTCAAAGGGTATATTTTAATGACGAAACACCCCAACTCTCTTCGAACCTTCAGATAAATGCAGAAATAGTTTAAAGGGGGAGGGAGAGTGAAAATCAATATTTAGTCCCCTCTGATCCTCTTATTTCTGGTCTAAGTCTTTATTCAGAAAGTGAAGGTAACATTAAACTGCAAAACGAGCAGAATTTATTCTTTAGGGGAGGGAGGCTGCCCCTTCTCATTCCCCTTCGTGGTTATAGAAACTTTGGAGGCTGCTCATTCGATTGGAAATTGATAGTTCTTGTTCCTCTGTTAAAAGTTGAAAGGGATTGGAGACAATCGGTAAATTTTTGGCTGCTCGTATTATTGACTTACAAATAAATTGAACATACCACTTGATGCTTTTTTATGCCCTTTACAAATATAAAAATCACTTCTATTAAATATTCAAATTTATCCACCCCTACCCTCCTAATGTGCAAATATATACCCTGAATTGGAATATACGTACCATGAATTGTCGACGGCAAAGTTTCGAATCGCAAAATTCTGTGCTATTTTTGTACACGGCATTCGAAGAACTTGAAACAGTAGGAAAACGTTTTATATTTGAGTTGCCTAGTAAATGAGGTTTGAATTGTTATAAATAAGTATTTTTGGAATATGTTACTCTTGAACAACTTATTTATAAACTAGTAATGTTTTTAACCACTTTTCAATAAATTAACTAGTGTTGATAACTTCCTTGTGTGGTTACAATTCAGGGTATATATTTGCACATTAGGGGGATGGGGGTGGATAAATCTGAATTTCCAATAGAAGCGACTATTATATTTGCAAAGAGCATAAAAAAAGGCATCAAATGGTATGTTCACTTTATTCGTAAGTCAATAATATGAACTGCAAAAAATTTACCGAACAATCAACCCCTGTCCTAGAACCGGTTTTGATATCTGGTCCTCTGACATCTGATCAAAATTTCGAGGTACCCATTTTGCACTTTCTCTGTGGCTGTTAAATTTTGCACGCGGGGGGGGGCAAACGCCTAGCAGTGAATTCAGCGTAGATCTTAACAGGTTGTAGGCAGTACAGTTTATTGCTAAAAGATGGGTAGAGACGCGTTTTACCATCTGGGTCTATTTGAGCTTAGGTTTTCCCACATCTACTTATGTATAAGACAGCAGTTGTGCTTCTTTATCATATCTGAAGAGCTTTTGACATAGTTATGTTTCTCTACCCTGTGAATTGTATTCATAAGTAAGAGCTTATGTCTTTCTTTTGATCCCCCTCCCCTTACTTTTGACAGTAAAGAATATTATTAGTTATCATTAAGAAGGTCAGTTTTGTTTTAAGTCAGGTTTAAAATACAGAAGGTTTCACCCCTCCAATTTACCATTAGTTTATCTCCAAGACTATCATTTTGACTCAATTGGCCCTTCCCTTATTTTGGAAAATTGTTAATATTTACAAATCGAGTTTTAAAGAAGGTTTATTTAGGTCTAGTAAGTCTACTGACCTGACAACAATTATTTGTTGATGTTTGGTTTGCTGACAGTACTAGGTAATTGTCAAACTTTTCTGTGCAAAGGCTAAAAGTAGAGTAAAATTTGTTTTTGCTTACCATCTTCTTTTTAAGGGTAATGATATCCTCCAATTATATCTGACATATTCAGAATTATGAAATTCTAAAACCAAAGATGATGAAGATAGTTCTGCATCACAGGACCAGAAATGATGTCAGTATTCATGTGTACATAGGTGTAAGCCTGAGTCTAAGCAAATATCACTGTGGATATGATAGGGTGAATAAATGCTACCGAAGGGTAATCTCCCTTTTTGCCCCTGCGTTGATATTAACACGTGGACTTTAAGAATATTTCTTTGAAAAAAACGTTACTTTTCACACTTAATTCTTGTATGTTACAACTTGCGTAAGTATGTATACTTAGTTGTGGAAGGGGGAACTTTTATGCAAGCTGTCTAAGTGACTTTTGTGAAAGATTTGTAAGCGGCTCTGTATGCACCCCCACCCCTACCACCAGACTGTTATGAGTGTATCCCCTGATTTTTTTTCTTAAACAGTTGTCGAACATGTATTTTCCTCCAGTTCGCCATACCCCATGGTTAGAGCAGCCTACACCTATGAGTGGTGTTATTTTGTTCTTTTCATTTCTAGGTTAACCATTAAATTTCTGTGAAATATCGATTTATTCAATTGGTTTGTATTGTAACTCCTGGATATCTGCATCAATTTATGTTCAGCAAATCAATTTGCTGAAATCCAAGTGTTTTTTGTATTCTTGATATACATTTCTCAATATCCTTGATGTATATTACAAAATATTTTGTTGGGTTTATTGTACTACTTATTTTGTTTTTCTTCTGTTTTCTAGTGCAAAGAGTAAAAGTAGACTGAAGACATGTTTGTTTATTCAGGTTCTTCTTTTCTTCATTATGCTAACCAAACTTTCTGCCGATATCCTTGATAAATTGGACATTTTTGTCATGGAAATTGAAGAGCTAGAGATCCCAAAGGTTAGTAGCTCACCGAAATTCCTCAAATTTTTTTTTTTTTTTTTAAGATTGGTAGGGTGCCATCTGTGATTTTGATCTTAAAATACCAAGAGAATAAAAAAAAATAACGAGCCCGTCTAAGGTCTAGTTACACCTAAACATAGTTATTTCTTAAGGCTTAATGGTTGTATCATATTTCTGAATTTTTAAGTCAATACCACCATTTCTTCAGTGTTGCAACGTTTAATTTATTATTTGATAATAAATTTAATAAAATCATATTATAATAATAAATATAATATTAAATAAAATAATATAAATAATGTTTTGTATTATTTAATAGTAATAAAATTTATTAATGAATTAATGAAATCCTTCTGTCTGTAAAAATTCAAACATTAATAATCTACTGATCCCCAAAGACAAATATATTTTGCAAAGCAAAGCTATACCTTCTTAAGTTGTTTGGTTATATATTTATTTTTTGTTTGTAGCCGATTTGTCTCCTATTTTTTTTTTTTTTTTTTTTGATTTTTCACTACAACTAAGAGCTGTATAACTGCATATGTAGGTCTTTTTTTATTGAAAACTGAATCCTCGATTTTTCCTAATTTTTAAACATATCTGGGGTTGTTTAAATTTCAACTTAACCCATTCAAACTGTAATATTTAATTTTTCTATCCTTGGGTCCTTAAATATCCTAAATATGTGACTCTGTCTTTATTGTGACAAACGTAAATTAGCGTTACTCAAATATTCTCAGCCTTTTGAACAAAAGTTTTTGGCATTAAATTCAGTAGTGCTGTGGTCTAGCTCTTGTGAACTTTTAACGGTTTTTTACCAAAAGATTACAATTCATTGGTTGGGTACCTACTATAAACCTACATCCAAGGAGTATATCAATCAACTGTAGTGAATCGAGGCGTGCGTCCTGAACATCAGATCATTTGCCCCTTTTTTTTCTGGGTTGGGTTGACAATGTATCCCAATATATGCCCTCATATATGTATCTTCTTCTAATTCACAGCAGGCGGGCTATTCAGTTGGTACTATTTAGCCCTCTTCTTTTTCCTTCACTCTGTGGGCTACAGAGCTACTGTCTTGGTTGTCTCTTATTTATTAGATATTCTCAGATATCTTTCAGTAGATCTTTTGACTCAAGGATTTCAAATAAAGTTGATAGATATCGATTTTTGTGCTCTGTATGCAGGAATAGTTGGCTAGGCTCTTGGCTGATAGTGAGATTGTGTGGTGTTTGAAGTATTTTAACAGTTTACACAGCAAGGCATGTTGTGCAAGCATCAGCATAGTACATTCAAATAGGCAATAGTCAATTGTTTCATTATTCATATTACAATGCCTGCAAAGAGGGGACAGGGGAATTGAACCACTTGAATTAGAAAGCTTATATGAGAATGCAAGGAAATTTAGTCCATTTGTTCCAGAACGAATTCTATGATAAATTTTAGAAAGATACTTATTGGGAAAGGGGGAAAGGATAGGATTAATCTTATTAAAATTAATATCTGATAGCCTCCATCGGTAAATATCTCTAATTGGGATTGGTCTCCCACTTGGCTGGTCGATATTTATAGCATTTTTTGCTATTTCATCAACCTGATGATTACCACTTATGCCAGAGTGGCTAGGAATGTACTGAAAATAAGTTTTTATGCTACTTGAAGCAAGATTATCAATAATACTGAGACAATGATAAGCGTCAATGTCCAACTTATGTTGAGGAGCTGAGGCCAGCAACTCAAGGCTTGATAAAGAGTCGGAATAGATGATAATATTATTCGAATTTGCAATCAAAGGTTGGTTTTGCTTAAGATGTTCTAATGCCATGATTATGGCATTTAACTCAGCAGACATTATAGATAAATTATTAAATAATCTCTCGCCCATTGCAATTTTCAGATGAGGAAGGAAAACACCACTTGCGACCTTCTCGTTCATTTGACCCATCAACAAATATTTGGAAGTGATTTTTATAGGTAATTGTATAAGTTCTGCAAATTTTTTCTGGACAAAAGCAATGGGGGTAAAATCTTTATTCCATTTTGAAAATTCAGTATTTATTATGGGAAATGACCAATTCCATGGAGGGGATTGGGGGAAAGTAGGTGCAATAGACTTTGCTGGTATAGGGAACTTCTTCTGAATATTGGCATACTCATCTGCAATGCCTCTATACATAGCTGGATTTCTTAACCAATTATGTAATGTGTGTGAGCTATTTGATTCAATTTTTGTAAGATGTTTTGTCAAGAGAAAGCCACGTCTCTCCCTTATTGTTGTTAATCCATTCTCCATAAGCAGAAACTTGGTGCTTGTGGGTTTCCTAAGACCAAATATGAGACGTATTATATCATTTTGTGTTGTTGCAATTTTTTGCATCTGGGTCTTTCACATGGACCATAAACGATGGGCCCATAGTCAATCTGGGGTCTTATATGTGACTGATAAAACTGGAGTAAGTTTTTCTCCTTACAATCCCAGGGTGTGGAAAGAAGTCTTTTTAGTATATTTGTTTTTCTATAGCATTTTTTTATTCTGTTTGAAATGTGGAGGTGGAAATTAAGTTTTTGGTCAAGCATGAGACATAGGTAATTAATATGATTATCTTCTGGAATAGTTGTTTTATTTAGAGTTAGTTTTGCATTAACATGGTTTCGCTTCCGGTGAAATTGGATTATTTTTGACTTAGTGGGTGTAATGGGTAAATCTGAATGTTGAGAGAATTTTTCAAACTGGAAAAGAGACTTTTGCAGATTTGACTGTGCTATCTGAAAGGTGTTACCAGATGACCATAGCACCAGATCATCAGCATATTGTAGATTCGAGTGGGGTAGGTTCATGTCCCAGAGATATAGGGTAAATAGGAGGCAACTGAGGACTGCTCCCTAAGGTAGGCCCTTGGTTATTGTCTTTTGGGGTGAAGAGGCTGAACCAACACAAACGATAAAACTTTGCACTTCTATGAAGGATTTAATGAAGGATACTAGCTTAGGGGGTACTCCAAGGTTTGCAAGTTTATTTAAAAGGATTTGGTGGTTCACATTGCCATATGCCCCTTCAAAATCTAGGAAAGCTGCCACTAGGACATTATTTTTTGATAAAGATTCATTTATTGCATTTGTTAGAAAAATGAAAGCATCTGTTGAGGTGTGGTGTTTCCTGAATCCCGTTTGAGTGTGTGGGATCATAATTTTTTTTTCAACAAACCAGAGGACTCTGTGATAGATCATTTTCTCTATTATTTTCCCCATCACAGGTGTAATCATTATGGGCCAATGAGACTCAGGGTTATCTTTTGGTTTATTTTTCTTTAGGATTGGTAGGAGGGACGAACATTTCCATATATTGGGGAACCTAGAAGATGCCCAAGCGTGATTATAACAATTTAGCAGTTCTTGTTTGTATGAAGGTGTGAGATTCTTTATCCATGTAGGGTGTATATTGTCATAGCTGCTGCTAGTTTTGGTTCTGATATGATGTATTGCATTATTCAATTCCTGGATTGAAAATGGATTGGTTATGTACTTGGATCCTGGGTGGGGTTGGTAACTTGGGCTCATAGGAATTGTGGACAGTTTGCTTTGATGTTAGCTTATTAACAAAAAGAGTTGCAAATAGGTTAGCTTTTCCATTATCATTGTCTTAATGGGTATTATTATGTATAAGCTCACACAGGAGTGGGTTGGGGGAAGTCTTTTTCCCACAGATTTGGCTTATGACTTTATGTATAATTGGCTCATGCGTTTCTCTGGAGAGATTATTTGCAAAATTATTCCAGTATTTATATTTAGCATCTATTATAGTCCTTTTTAGATTAGATTTTGCTTGTAATTTTTTTAAATATGTAGTAGGTGATGTTTTTTTTATGAATTCTGTCCTAGCTGCCTTTTTCTATTCTCCATTTATTTAGGCACTCATTCGTCCACCATTCTTTAGGAATTCGTTTAGGGAATGTTTCCATAGGTGTTGTCTTGGGTATAGAATGATTAGCTGTGTTTACTAGTAAAGATGTCAATGCTTCAGCATGTGTGTCAACTGTTGTGTTAGAAATGCATGAACTTTGTGTGAAACTTGTAATTTCATCATTTAGCTTTTTTTGGAACATAGACCAATTTGCTTTAGTGTTGATATATTTGGAGGTATGAGATAAAGTTTCAGCAGGTTCATTTAGGGAGCAAACTATAGCAAAGTGGTCAGTACATAGACTATCAATTTTATTTATGTAAATGTTATTCAAAAAATTTAATGACACAATTTGTAGGTCAAGTGTGGAGAATCTGCCACTTTTGGGGTTGAAATATGTGTTCAGGTTTGGAGGGGTAGCAACAGCTAATTCATTATTATTTGAAGTCATATGCTCAATGAATTTACCAGCTTTATTTGCTGGTTTATTCCCCCACAAAAGGCTGTGGGTATTGAAATCACCACAAATAATGATATTTTTTAACATGTTAGAATTATTTATATAATTAAAAAAGTCCTTGGCATCTGTAGTTTGGCCATTAGGGTTATAAAAGCTTATTATGTAGGTTTTTAAATTATTCAGCCAAACACTAATACCAATTACATGAACATCATTTGCAAAATCTGGAAAATTTATGCCACAAAATTTTATATTATTATTAACTAATAAAGCTACCCCACCTCCTTCTCTCTCTGAAGATCTATCCTTTCTCAGGATAGTATATCCCGGAGACTTAGTTAGTTGATTTTGGGTTAAATGAGTTTCCTGGAGGCAAGTAAAATTAATGGAATTATTATTCATAAATGATATTAGTTAATTTAGCTCATTTTCTGTGAGTGCTCTTACATTCCATTGGAGTATTGATATATGTTGTGTTGTTGATTTATTCTTCATATGACTGTGTATCAATGTTCAGCTTTGTTAAAAGTAAAGCAAGATTTTTTTTTTTGCTTGAATGAGCATATCATCTGGGATGTAGATTTTTGCCAATTCTGCAATGATTTTTGTTTTCTGTAGTTATTGTATGTTCATGGCCTGAACTGCATTACAGTTTAGAATGAATAAGCATATATTTGGGGATTGCATTTTATGTTGTGCATCCTGTTTGTTGGTGAAGGGATTGATGCCTGGTAGTGTTGCTGGTGTGGTGCTGCGTGGGAGGGGGGGGGCCAGACGGACCTGAACCAGCCAGAAAGGGATGCTTGTTTGCTCGGTGTTTACTTCTCATCGGGATGCGATCTAGTGGGCATAGAATATGGTGTTTTAGCAGGTTTGCTCGATGCATTGGGGGCATTAGACTTGGGGGTTTTGGTTGGTTTCATTACAGGCTTTATTTGGTATTGTTGGGCAGCATTTGCTTCCATTGCTGCAAAGGGGTATGGGATGGCCTTCTCTGTTGATATTTGGAGTGTTAGAGCTCTTTTCTTGTATGCAGGGCATAATAATTTATTTGTAGATTCATGTGGGCCTTTGCAATTGATGCATGTAGGCTGAGTGTTGTTGCAAGTTGTCAGCTCTTTGGGATGGAAAGATTTACAATTACTACACTCTTGGAGAATTTCATTACATTTGTTTGTTGTGTGTCCCAGTTTGAAACACTTCTGACACTGGATAGGCTTAGGTTTGTATTCCTTGTGTGGTTTGATTTGCCCAAATAGGAATAATTTTTCTGGGATATCAATTTTATCCTTCAGTGTGAATAAGAAGGATCTACTAGTTTTTAGGCCATTAGAGTTAGGTTTTCCAAGTTGGGTAACATCCTCAACTGGGATTGTGTTTCCAGCCCTATCTGAGAGGCCTTCTTTTAGCTCCTGAGTAGATATCTCTGGGGGAACATTATAAACTACTATTTTTGTTGGTGATTGTTTTGGGTTCCAATTAGATGCAATAATTGGGGTATTCATAAGGGATTTTAGGTTAATTATTGTATTTGCTGATTTCTGATCTTCTACAGCTATTAGCAGAGATCCATCACGGTTAATGTTAAGAGAGAACATTGATTTTAGCAGTTCAAAAATTGCAACTCTTATTGCAGTGATCATTTTTATTTCAAAGGGGGTAGTGGGAGTAATTTTAAGGTAAATTCCTAAGTTTTTGGAGGGAGGATCTTGGGCAGGGAGAGGGAAATGCTTTTAATTGGGGAGATTTTTTTCCTTTTTTAGAGCTTTTAGAGAGGACCTCTTGAAACACATTATCATCATTTATGGTTACATTAGCCCCTACACTTATCATTGTCGTAGTCTCCACATTAGAGCTATCATGATAAATTTCAGAGAGCGTGCTTGACCTGCCAGGTTGGGTATCTGTTAAAATGACACTTTCACTGGAATTCGATTTTGGATCTGGGGAGACGTTATTTTGTTGTGGACTTCTAATCATTGCCTATTGGAAAATGCGTTAAAAACAAAATAAAACTAAAACAAGAAGGGGAAAATAGAATGATATGAAACCGTCTGCACTATACTATGGGGAGGATAAACACCACAGTATAGCCCTGAGGATGAGTTGAGCAGGATTGGTTTGGTACAACTGCTGATTAGAAGCGATAATAATTCACAAGAAAATATATTTTGATTTTCTTATAAGGTTGCTGATATGTATATGTATAAGGTTTCTTATATGTATATAAGAGTGGAAACCGTCTTCTTCTTCTTCTTCTTCTATTTAACAGCAGGCGGGCTTTTTAGTAATACTATTTAGTCCTTTTCCTTTTGCTTCACTCTGTGGGCTAAAGAGCTACTGGCTTGATTGCCTCATATTGATTAGATATTAATGTTGTCTTAATGTTGAAAAGAAACACCATTGCTACCTAGCGTTTGGTGTTTCTTGACATTTTGACATGTTTTTGAAAACTGGCATAAGATACTTAAATAAGCCTCTGAAATAAGATACTTTTATTACCCTAATCTTACCAATTATGCTAATTACATCAATTTTACCTTATTATTACACTGAAAAAAGATCAAGAAATGCCAAACGCTAGACGACGCTGGTGATTTTTTTTTTGTCAATATCAGCGTAGTGTCTGCTCTTGTAAGTTCCCCATGCTCTTTGCCTACATCTTTGAACACATACCATCCTAAGTAAATAATATAATTATAAATAATTTGACTGGGAAATATGTATATATTTGTATGGGAAATAAATTGCTACGGTACCTAGAACTTAGGTAATTTCTAAACTGAAAATTTTTAAAGCCCACAAGAGACACAAAACTGGCCAATTTCATTGCTACGTTAGAAAAAATTATACCGATAAAACTAGATATTGTTGAATCAGCATTCAAATGAAACCAATCTATTGAATCTAATAATGTGCTTTTATATTAGTAATTTCATGTTATTCCTCTGTAAGGTATGGATTTTCTATTAATAAATAAGGTCGACTGACTTCTCTCCTAAATCTAGCACCGCAATTCAAGTTACTTTAGCCGTTTTTTATAAGCATTTTACTATTAAATTGTTGAATCGGCTTAATATACGTGTTATTTTGTTTGTAGGTTTGGCTTGTGTCAAATTGGAGGTCTTTCTATAATTGGCAGCGCAATAGAGCTGCCTAAGTACAGAACGATGTTGGCACAATGTATTATTTATTTTATTTTTTTTTGGTTTTAGACTAGGGCACTTCGTATCGAAGGAGTTGTCGTAGAAACATCGAAAGGGGCTCATTAGATTGGAAATTGGAAGGGCTTGTGTCCTTTTTAATAGCCGAAAGTGATTCGAGGGCAACTAACACCCCTTCCACGCCCACCATTTCCCCAAACACGTCCAATCAAAATTTTGAGATAGCCATTTTGTTCAACGTATTTAAAAGTTCTGGAAATTAGGTCTTTGAGGATGACACCCCCCATATACCTCAGGGTAAGGGTTTTAAGTTATGCCCTGGGAGATTATAAGGTTTTTATTGCAAGGGTTGTCGTAGAAACTTCAAAAAGGGCACATTCGATTGGAAATTGAAAGAGCTAGTGCACATTTCAATAGTGGAAAGTGACTGGAGGGCATCCAACCCCCTCTCATATCCACCATTTCTCCAAACACATGAGATCTAAATTTTGAGATATACATTTTGTTCAACGTAGCTTAAGCTCTGGAAATTAGGTCTTTGAGGATGACAACCAGTACTAGTGCCCGTTTTAATAGTCGAAAGGGATTGGAGGACAACTAACTTCCCTCTCACGCCCACCATTTCCCCAAACGCATCTAATCAAAATCTTGAGATAGCCATTTTGTTCAACGTAGTTGAAAGTTCTGGAAATTATGTTTTTGAGGATGACAAACCCCCACACCCCTCAGGACAAGGCTTTTAAGTTATGCCCTGGTGCCATATAAGGTTTTTATAGATAGTATTGTCGTAGAAACTTCATAATGGGCTCACTCAATTAGAAATTGAAAGGGCTAGTGCCCTTTTTAAAAGTCGAAAGTGATCGGAGGGCAACTAACCCCCCTCTCACACCCACCATTTTCCCAAACACATCCAATCAAAATTTTGAGAGAACAATTTTTTTCAACGTAGTTTAAAGTTCTGGAAATTATGTCCGAGGATGACAAACACCCTCAGCTTCCAGGGCAAGGGTTGTAAGTTGTGTCCTGGGAGCATATAAGCTTTTTATAGAAAGGATTGTCGTAGAAACTTCAAAAAGGGCTCATTCGATGGGAAATTTAAAGTGCTAGTGCCCTTTGTAATAGTAGAAAGTAATTGGAGGGCAACTAACCCTCCTCTTTCGCCCACCGTTTCCCAAAACGCATCTGATCAAAATTTTCAAATAGCCATTTTTTTTCAACGTAGTTTAAAGTTCCAGAAATTAGGTCTTTGAGGATGAGAACCTCCCCAATCACACACACAGACTTCAGGGTAAGGATTGTAATTTATGCCCTGAGGGCATATAAGGTTTTTTATAGAAAGGATTGTCGTAGAAACTTCAAAAAGGGCTCATTTGATTGAAAATCGATAGGGCTAGTGCCCTTTGTAATAGTAAAAAGTGATTGGAGGGCAACTAACCCCCCTCTTACGCCCACCATTTTCCAAAAGACATCTGATCAAAATTTTGAGATAGCCATTTTTTTCAACGTAGTTGGAAGTTCTGGAAATTAGCTGTTTGAGGATGACAACCCCCCACAGACTTCAGGGTAAGGATTGTAATTTATGCCCTGGGGGCATAAAAGGTTTTTATAGACAGCGTTGTTGTAGCAACTTCAAAAAGGGCTCATTTGGTTGGAAATTGAAAGGGCTAGTGCCCTTTTTAATAGTCTAAAGTGATTGAAGGTCAACTAACCCCCCTCTCACGCCAACCTTTTCCCCAAACACATTCAATCAAAATTTTGAGAAAGTCATTTTGTTTGAAGTAGTGAAAAGGTCCAGAAATTACGTCTTTGAGGATGGCAAACCCCCCACAGCCCCCATCGCAAGCGTTGTAAGTTATGCTCTGAGGGCACAAAAGGTTTTTTAAAGAAAGCGTTGTTGTTGAGACTCGAAAAAGGGTTTATTCAATTGGGAATTGAGAGGAATAATGTCCTTATTAATATTTAAAAGCGATCGGAAGGCGAATACCCCCCCCCCCCACGCCCATCATTTCCCCAAACACTTCCAATTAATATTTTGAATTGGCCGTTTTGTTGAACATATTTGGAGGGTCTGGAAATTATGTCTTTGAGTATGACAACCCCCCACAGCCCTCAGGGCTAAGGTTGTAAGTTATGCCCTTGGGGCATATAGGGTTTTTATAGAAAGCGCTGTCTTAAAAACTTCAAAACTGACTCACTCGATCGGAAATTTAGAGGGCTATTGCCCTTTTTAATAGTCGAAAGTAATTAGAGGAAGAATCCCCCCCCCGCCCATCATTCCCCCAAACTTAACCGATCATCATTTTGATATGGCGATTTTGTTCAACGTAGTCGTCTGGAAATTATGTTTTTGAGGATGACAACCCTCCCGCAATAGCCCTCATGACAAGGGTAAAAAATTATGCTCTTGGGGTGTATAAGGCTTTTACAGAAATTTTTGTTGTACAAGATGTAAAAAGGCCTCATTCGACTGGAAATTGAGAGGACTAGTGCCTTTCTTATTAGTCGAGAGTGATCAGAGGGAAAATGCCCTCCATGCCCATCATTTCCCCAAACACTTCCAATTAAAATTTAGATATTTTGTTCAGCGGATTTGAAAGGTCTGGAAATTATGTCTTTGATTATAACAAATCCCCCAGGCCTCAGGGAAAGGGTTGTAAGTTATATCCTGAGGCATATAAGGCTTTTTATAGAAAGCATGGTCATATAAACTTCGGAGGGGGTTCATTGGATTAGTCATCAGTCGCTTTAATGCTTTTTTAAGAGTCAAAGGCAGCTACCCCCTCCCCCCCCACACACACACAAGTCGTATCGTCGCGAAATGCATGTAATAGATATTTTGAGATGGCCTTTCTGTTCAAAATTGTCTAAATATCATATAACAAGGCTTTTGGGGTTGAAACAAACCCCAGAGATTAGGGGCAAGGGTTGTAAGTTATGCCCAGGGGATATTTAAGATTTTTATGGAAGGGATGTTTTTTTTAATTTAGTTATATGTTTATTAAACGAACAGAAATTAATTAAATAACTTTTTCCACAAGATAAATTTTTCAAAAAAAAAGTAAAGAACTCCATTAAACCAAAAAAGAAGAAAAAAAACAAAACAAATCAAATAATCTATCAAGCATACAACTACCACAAATCAGTATCATAGGCAGCGCAATCGTGCTGCCTAGGTAAAGAACGATGTTGACACAATGTTTTATTTATTTTTTTCTGTTAGACCAGGGCACTTCGCATCGAAGGAGTTGTCATAAAAAATTTGAAAAGGGCTCATTCGATTGGAAATTGGAGCGGCTAGTGTCCTTTTTAATAGTCGAAAGTGATTGGAAGGCAACTAACACCCCTTCCACGCCCACTATTTCCCAAAACACATCAAATAAAAATTTTGAGATAGCCATTTTGTTCAGCGTAGAAATTATATTTTTGAGGAGGACACTCCCCCACAGCCCTCAGGACTAGGGTTCTAAGTTATGCCCAGGGAGCCTATACGGTGTTTATCGAAAGGGTTGTCGTAGAAAATTCAAAAAGGACTTATTCAATTGGAAATTGAAAATGCTAGTGCTCTATTTAATAGTCGAAAGTGATTGGAGGGCCACTAACCCCCCTCTCACGCCCACCTTTCCCCAAAACACAACCATTCAAAATTTTGAGATTGTCATTTCGTTCAAAGTAGATGAAAGTGTTGGAAATTATAGGTCTTTGAGGGTGACAACCCCTCCCCCCCCCCACAACCCTCAGAGCATGGGTTATATGTTATGCCCTCGGGGCATATAAGGTTTTCATAGAAAACTTTGTCTTAGAAATTTCAAAAGGGGCTTATTTGATTGGAAATTGAAAAGGCTAGTGCCCTTTTTAATAGTCAAAAATGATTGGAAGGCAACTAACACCCCTTCCACGCTCACCATTTATCCAAAGACATCCAATGAAAATTTTGAAATAGCTATTTTGTTCAACGTATTTGAAAGTTCTGGAAATTAGGTCTTTGGGGATGATGACCCCCTCAGAGCCCTCAGGGCAAGGTTTATAAGTTATACCCTTGGGGCATATAAGGTTTTTATTGAAAGCTTTGTCGTTGAAACTTAAAAAGGGCGCATTCGATTGGAAATTCAAAGGGCTAGTGCCCTTTTTGACAGTCGAAAGTGATTGGAGGGCAAGTAACCCCCCTCTCACGCCCATCTTTTGCCCAAACATATATAATTAAAAATTTTGAATATCCATTTTGTTCAACGTAGTTGAAAGTTTTGGAAATTAGGTCTTTAAGGACGACAAGCTCCCCCCCTATAACCCTCAGAGCAAGGGTTTTAAGTTATGCCCTGGGGTTATATAAGGTTTTTTATAGAAAGCACTGTCGTAGAAAATTCAAAAGGGCTCATTCCATTGGAAATTGAAATGGCTAGTGGCCGTTTTAAAAGTCGAAAGTAATTGGAGGACGATTAACCTCTCTCTCATGCCCACCATTTTCCCAAACACATACAATCAAAATTTTGAGATAGCTATTTTTTTCAGCGTAGTTGAAAGTTCTAGAAATTAAGTTTTTGAGAATGACAAGCCCCCACAGCCCTCAAGGCAAGGGTTGTAAGTTATGCCCTGGGGGCATATAAAATTTTATAGACAGCTTTGTCCGAGAAACTTCAAAAAGGGCTCATTCGATTGGAAATTGAAACCGATAGTGCGCTATTTAATAGTCGAAAGTGATTAAAAAGCAACTAACGCTCCTTTCAAGCCTACCATATTTCCCAAAACACATCCAATCAAAATTTTGAGATAGACCTTTTGTTCAACTTAGTTGAAAGTTATGGAAATTAGGTCTTTGCCATTGTTGTCGTAGAAACTTCAAAAAGGACTCATTCAATTGGGAATTGAGAGGGCTAGTGCCCTTATAATTAGTCAAATATGATCAGAGGGCGAACCCCCCCCCCTCCCATTTGAATTTTTTTTTTCAGTAAAGTACAAAGTATATTCTCTCTTCTAGAAAGCATAGAGGTTTAGAACCCCACTCATATCAATTTCTGTTTGTTTTGAGTTTAACTTTGTTATCTAATTTAATTTCTGTTTGTTTTGGGTTTCCTTTATTTATTGATGCTATTTTTGTTCATTTTTGGTTTAATAGAGTTCTTTACTTAAAAAAAAACTTATTTTGTGGAAAAACTTTTTTTAATTAATTCAGAATTAAGGGGATGCTTCATTGTTTTGTTACGTCAATATATACAGGCTAAACAATTATTTATTATTACATCACTCGGACTATGAAATGAAATACTTCAAGAAAGTATGTGCACATAATAGGGTTATCGTCGTATTGAATGCTGATAAAGACAAATACTTGAACTATGAAACAAGCACTAATGGTGACACTATTGGAAATGTATGTGTGCATTGTCATGACAGTGAGAGACTACCGAAAAAATTCATCGTTATGTCACTCTTAGGTACACCAAGCACGAGAGTATTCACCAAGTCGTTGGACTGGGTTTTGGGCCCCTTATATAGATGTCTTACACTGAAGTTAGGAATAAGTGTCTTAATTCTTATATGTTAGGCAATTTGCTGTTACTCCTGAAATAATTTTAATTTTGGGTGGCTTATCTGGTAGCAAATGCCTGGAAAATCTTTGGAGATATGGAGGCTTAAACTTTGAAAGAACAAGACCTGCCTGACACGAGGTTGGTAGATGGTGCGAAATAATTAGTGTGAGGTTTATTCCAAGCTGACTTATAGAATATCTACTGGAAACCTTAATAAATAAAACAATCTGACTCTCCTATGAATGCAGAACTTATATGTTGAGGATTGTTAAACTAACCACTCGTTAATAATTTCCTACTTTGATAACAGGCTTAAATTTAATGTTAACAATACTAAGTTGCTTAAATTAGTATATACCGTAACCAGGAAGGTCAAGGAGACTCGATTCCGCTTTTGCTTTGAAAAAAACAAGGTTATTAAACAATATGTAGTTATTTTATTTTGTATATAAATTATTTTCTTTAATTGTTGTATTTTAGTATTAATACTGATGACGGTCACCGCATATGTGACCGAAATATCTAGTATTTTTTGTGAAATTTATCACTGTCTATTAAAAGGATTTAACCATATTGTAAGTTTCATTTATTGCTTAAATTAGGAATAATCTAGGACGAAGAGGTGATAGTAGGCAACCAGAAAATTGATCTAATGGATAATTTCACGTACCTAGCTCGTATTGTTATTGAGGGTGTTGGATATGCTGAAGATGTACAAAGTAGAGAAGCCAGCTGCTAGGACAGTTTGTAAGACTAGGAAGTTTAAGCCTACCAGAAGTCATGGGAACGACGCTGGTGTCTAGTTTTACAGTAACGTTGTACATTTTAAAATAAATTACAGTAACGGAAACACAATGCCCTGATATCCTTCACAAAATTATATCCAGGGGGAGGGTTAGGGGGTTTGAACCCCCCCCCCCCCGAAATGTTTCTCCGACTCGTCAAAAACGTAACAAAATGAATACAAGCAAATTTTTGATGCGTTTTTAAAGGTTTTTTTTTTACATTAGTAGTAGTAGGAGTTAGAATGACCGTAGATTGAACAATACGTTGTACGAAAAATGGGATTAATCTCCAAGATGAATTTGTTCACTTACAAGTATGTTCGGTTTTGTATAATGGGATGGAGTATTTTCTTATAAGTCGTAGTCGGCTTGAGTGTTTGAGGGGATGTTAGTCTTTAGTGGGGACGACAAGCTGCTTCTATAAATCTTTAGATCAACGCCAACTAGTTACGTAATTGCTTTAGGGGATTTTAAGTCAACAATAGCTTTATATTATCTGTTTAGGTTATATTGTTTTTTCTTTATTGCTTTTTTGATATATTGTACTCAGGAGGCGCCAGTTCCTGATTTTTTTTATTGGATGGGGGAGTCACTAGAAATGAAAAAGGAGGTAGTCTAGCGTATTTCCCACTTGGTGCTCCTGATTGTACTGCACTTTTTCTTGTACACTGAAAACTATCCTAAATTAATTAAACTAGAAATATGAATACTGAACAATTTTGGAACTATGAGAATGTAAATATGCTATAAAATCCCAGAAATATGAATAAAAAAACCCTCAAAACTAGGCATAAGATGTCATGTGGGCCGATTGCCCCAGACGACTATAATGAGTGAAGTTAGGTGGCGTTGGGATATATTTGCGAAGACCATAATCCCAACCTGGTTATTGGTCAATGCTGAATGTCCAAGGGAGTGGTAGGAGAGACAAAAAGTCAGTTATACACACAATTATATATATATATATATATATATATATATATATATATATATATATATATATATATATATATATATAATTGCAGATATCTTGATATTAGATTTATCTCTATCTAGAGATTTGTAATACCTCCCTACCCCCCCCCCCCTCTGGATACCACCTTCATAGGATACCGTCTCAGCTTTCATTAGAAAAATCATTTAATTAATAATTAACTAGGTCACTATATGGTTCAAACAAAAAGGCAAAATAACATTAAACAGCTTATTGTTGCTTGAAAAAAATTGAGGGAATGAGTAAAGGGGTACAAAGACAACAAAAAAATGTCGAAATTATTCTGATATACCTCAAATTATTGGAAAACTGAGTCATAGATTCGCCGTGGCATTCAGTAAGATCCAAAGAATCTAATTAAAAGGGAACACACACAAAAGCCAAATTAGGCCAGTAGCCTATGAGAAATCGCAAAATACCCAAAACAATGAACAAGTCCTGATGGGGGGCCCTGGGTCTATCAAAATGTTTCAATGGTTTTCCAGGGAATTTGATATCATTTTCTTCTGTCTCCACTTTAAATGAAAAAAATAATTATCTTTTTGGCATCCCTGCTTTAAAAAAAGAGGTATTATCATTTGAAAATGATAGCCCCCTATCCCTCCCTCTATAAGCAATAATTTACAATTTATTTATGAATCATATTTTTGGGGTAACTTTCGGTTCGATCTTTAATTCCCTAACCTTGTGCATAGCTTAGTATATTGCTAAATTTTGTCTCAATACAAGGTTTTTTTGGGGGGGGGGGGGGTAAAAATTTTTCAGAAAGAAGATTGTATTTTCTAAAATGCGTTAAACAATTGATTTTTAAACATTAAGAAAAACTTATCTAAAAAAAAAAAAAAAAAAAATTAAAATCTGCAAACTTACAATTCAGCTGGAGAAACAATCTGTCGGCTGTCAATTTCAAAATCCAACTGAAGGCTGAAGCTGTATAGTAGTGAATGCCTTCTATAATTCTATTCAACTTGAAAAATAAAATTCTTGACTACGAATGATGTAAGAAATAGCGATTGGGAAACTGCATTCGAAATGATTTAAACTCATTTCATAAAGACGATACTTTTTTTTTGTCAACATATTAAGAACTGTTTATATTGTAATATTTGCAAATGCATATTGCATCTGTCTGGTTTTAATGCAAAGTAATAAAAGAGACGAAAATTAATGAACAAGAGAATAGTGAAGAATTATGGTATGCAAAGTAATATTTGGCAGGGAAAGTCACTGGTGATAAATCGCTAGGGGTAGCACCGTGATTGCGTGTTTTTTTGGGGATTTAAGGAACCATTTTTTTTTCGGGGAAATAACCAAAAATTCGGGGATAGTGCAAGCCCTGCTTAATTTCTAATCAGGACAATCAAAATACTAAACCACACGAGAAGGAAAAGCTCCGACTTGGCGGTTGGCGCAATAAAGAATTGCCGCAAAATTAATTTAAAGTCGACCGAACGCCGCAGCCTCTGTCGGTGGCGGCGCGCCTGCGGCGCGCCGGTGGTGTTACAACACTTCGGTGGCATTCGACCGAGCCTCTTGTCGGCGGCGTTTGGTCGATCCGCCGGCGCGGCTCCGGGGTTTACTTTAAATTGTTTCATCAGATTTTTGTTATGTTATGTTTTTATCTTCTAGCCTCTTTATTGGGAGTATGTTTGGTGTTCCAGCCTTATATCAATTTTCTTTGGCCTCGCAGCGACCCGAAAAAATAACGTAAAAATGATCACACGATTCGTCTATGGCACTCTCATCTTTGGTGTGCTTCCATGTCTGTTTTGTGTAGCTTATTATCTTGGAGATGTTTATTCCTATATTACAACAAGATCTGTGGAGGGAGTCCAAGAATGGCAGGTAAAATTTTCAAATCGTTCATAAGTTAATTCAAATCTTTTTTAATTCAATTGGGGTTTTATTAAAACAAATAGAAATAAATAAACATAAATAACCTTCTCTATACAAAAGACGCACGTTGAGTCCCTTAAGTAAATAACCATTCCTTCTAATCACGCTTTACGACTCTCGCTTTACGCAGCCACATCCCTCATCCATACAAATCATTATCTAAGAGATGCCCCCCTTTCTCCCCGAAAGCATAGCTACCTTAAACATTACAAAATAATAATAGATAAATAAACCCCCCCCCCCAAAACAAACCGATATAATAATGATAATAATTTTTTAAAACAAGAAAAAAATCTCAATTATTAATTAACTCTATTTTTTGAAATTCAATAAGATATTTTTTCAAATTATTTTTAAAAGACCCAAGGGAGCTCCTACATCTCAGCTCTTGTGGAAGCACGTTCCACACTTTCACGCACGCCACATCCGGGGCAAAATCCGACCGTACTGTAGGTGTTCGTCTTATCAAAAGGTTTGAGGCAGATGTTGTGTTCCTAGGATGTTGTTCCGATACCAACTGGAATAGACTGTGGAATGCTGATGGAAGTAATCTGAACAAAAATTTGAAAACGATAACTGAGCATGATAAATGATAAAGTGATTCACGGGAAAGAAAATTGTCCATATTTCCGATTATTTTCAGGGCACGTTTGTGAATTGGATCAAGCCTTTTCAGGTGGGATGTAAAATTTGACTGCCAGATTGACGCATAATACTGCAGATGAGGCTTGACAAGTCCATTATAATGTAGATGAAGGGTTTTTTGAGGGAATATGTTTTTCAGTTTCCTGATAATCCCAAGATTACGGGAGAGCTTCAGCTCCACAGCGAGGATGTGATGTACGAAGGATAAGTTTTCGTCAAGGAGCACACCTAGGTACCTGACATTGACAGTTTTTGGTCGTCTGATCGTCCCTCGAGAAGTTGTTTTCCCCGATACTGGGGGAAGAGTTCCAATCCTTGAGAAGAAGAGAACGCAAGATTTGTCAACATTTATTACGAATCGATTGGCGTCCATCCAAATGTAAGTTTCTTCTAAGATGACCTCACGCTTACTCTGGAGCGCTGACATGTCGGTGTCACTGGAGAACATTGTAGTGTCATCTGCGAACGCCACAAGCTCATCCGATTCATTATCGCTGCTCGAAATTTCTTGGTCGCAACATAATTTGCAGCACCGTGAAGTCCTGGAGTTAGGGTTCAGAACGCGACTTAGGTCATTCACATAAACCAGGAATAACAGTGAGCCTAAAATTGAGCCTTGCGGCACACCGAAGTCGACAATGGTGTCATTCAGCGGATTTTCTCCTATATAAACACGTCGGCTACTAAGGTTTAAACCGGGACCATCGTATAGCCTCTCCTCTAACTCCAATGTGTTCCAGTTTACCTAATAGAATCCCATGATCCATACTGTCAAACGCTTTTTTATGTCAAGCAAAATAGCAGCTGGCACAAGTCCCAGGTCAAGTGCTTTATTAATGAATAGGCTTAGTGGTGCCAGAGCATCTTCCGTCGAACGTCCGGGTCTGAATCCAAATTGCAGTTGGTTAAGAAATCCCTTAGCTTCCAGAAAAGAGTAAAGTTGGTACTTAACAGGTTTTTCCAACACTTTGGCAAATACCAAACGGATAGATATGGGTCGAAAGTTAGACGGGTCGTCTTGAGGGCCACCTTTGTGGAGGGGAACTATTCTTGCCTTCTTGAGGAGTGATGGAAATACCTCCGTCTCTAAGGAGAGGTTTACCAAATGTGTTAAAAGTTGCAGTACGGACGGTAATACTGCTTTCAACACTTTAGTACGGACGCGGTCAAAACCAGAGGCAGATGCTCCCCTCAAACTTTTGACAATCATCAAAAGGTCCGTCGAGGTTACAGGAATGAGTGCCATCGACTTGACACACGCTGGGCCTATAAAGTTTTTGTAGGACTTTGGGGGTAGCACTGTGTTATCCGTTTTTTCTCCAATTTTGGCGAAGAAGGTACAAAGAGCTTTTGCAACTTGTGCTGGTTCAGTAAAGGTTTCCCCATCAACCGTAATTCTGGATGGTAGTTCAGGCCGTTGGTTATTCGGTCGTAACACTGAATTAACTGTTTGCCACACTTTCCTTCCATCCTTCCCACTTTCGGCTAGCCTTTGATTAAAGTAATCCCTTTTAACTTTTCTGAGAACTGACCGTAGGCATTTCTTGTAAATTTCATAGGTCCGCAGGCTAGCTACACTTGGTAGATTATGATACTCCACCCAAAGATTATTCTTTCTATTGATGCACCTGAGTAAACTTTCTGTAACCCACGGGCAAATTAGTGCGTTTTTTCTTCCACGTTTCTTTATTTTTTCTTTAAAACAACATGCCTCATATAGTGCTGTAAATGTATTGTAAAAATATTCAAATCCTTCATTCAGATCTTCCTTCTCCATAACGCTATCCCAGGTCGTTTTTTCCAATTCCTCGTTAAGTAACCGTAAGTTTTCTTCACTCAGATCTGCAACCGGAACATCATCTCTAGTTTTTGAAAATGATCTTGTTGCCTTTGATGTTTCGAAAACGGTACATAAGGAGAAGTGGTCCGACATGTCACTGATGATTACTGAAGCCGAGAGTGGATGTAGAGTAGAGAAAATATTGTCTATTAGTGAATGAGTACTCTCAGTTACTCTCGTTGGGATAGTTGTCGACGGGTAAAGATTAGATCCAGACATAAGAGTGACAAGTTCTTTAGCGGTATTAGTTAGGGGATAGGGTAGGTTGATGTTGAAATCACCCATGATGACCACATCATGATTCTGTTTTTCAAGCATTTGGAGTGTTTCCAATAAATATTCCATAAACGAAGAAACAGAACCTGACGGTGATCGGTAAATTTCTACTACGATTAACTTCCTTTGTGAAGGAAGTGACATATCAAGAAAAAGTGACTCAAAAATACCTTCTACATTTCGAGTCAGTTGGCCATTAACACAGACTGGGTATTCTCTCTTTGTGTAGATTGGCAATTCTCCTCGTGCTGACTCTTTTCTATTTACGAAATTAGATGTATACCCGGGAATATCTACCAGGATGTCAGTCTGCCTCGATAGGAATGTTTCAAACAGTCCAAGAACGCCAGGTCGTATTTGTCGGCACATGGTCATTACGTCTGTCAGTGACGAACATAATCCTTGGCAGTTGAGCTGAACTATACTGAGATGAGATTCGGAGTATCCCTGTAGCATACTCATTAACTGAATATATTTACTTCAAGGAAATTCAATTTCACTAAAAAAAAAACAACAATCATTTCTTTTTTTTGAGGGAATTGAGTTCATCAATGTATACATGCCCACTAACTACAACAATGCTGTGTCTCTAACGAAATTCTCAAAAGCAGCAGATGCCCTTGGACGACATTTGGAGTCTCTTGAGCGTAGTGGGAGTAAGTGGCTAATAGCTGGGGACCTCAACTGCGACCCTACCAAGGACCATATCCTGTCTGATATCTTTCTAAACTGCCTCCCAACATCTTATAATATCTGACCGAAGTCCCTGTATTTTCCGTACACCCATACTAGTGGTCATACGTCAAATATTGACCATGTATTTTCGTCCACATCCATCCCTTGTCTTCCAGTTACAGTGTGTACTGACGATCCGATTAGTGACCATGCCGGAAATTCGTTCCACCTGCATTCAGCACAAAGCACTAATAACGCCTATTCCAGAAGGTGGGTCTACAAGCAAAAACGGAAGAAGTGCAATATTGCCCTATATATTGCTACTGTTGCTTCTGTCCTTAGTAGCATAAAAGTTACGTTTAATCTACACTGTACTGGTCCTTCCAACATGGCAGCCTCTAACGAACTCAGCACTTACTATCATCAAGTTACCCACGCTCTGAAAGCTGCCGAATCAAGAGTGGTTCCTGCAAGAACAGTCAAAATTTGGACAGAGAAGCCGATGTGGTCCGAATCCATCGAACTCCAGACGTCTAAACGACGTTCTAAAATGTGACTAAACATTTGGATTGCTTGCGGAAGACCGTTACGCGGGACTTTATTCGAGCTGAAACGGAGTACAAAACGAAAATATAAAGCTGAGATGAAAAAGTACCGTATTATCGGGCAACAGTTCACTGAGAACAAGAAATCATGGCAAAGTCTAACTAGACCGGGCGACCGTGCACCTAATACTTCCCTGACACTGCATGACTGGCACTCTAACTATACTTCGGTATACAGAGACGAGAATCTTGCCATAACCAACCAGTATGAAAAGGAAGTCACAAGCTGCGCGCTTCTCGGGACAGCGCTGTGTTGTTCCCATATCCCTGGAAAATATCCAAATCTCAGTCAAAACGGCACTTTCCAAAAGAAAAAATGGGACAGATGGCGACGGTCTCACAACAAAATATCTCAAGCACTTACCCGAAAGTTTCTATTCCCACCTTCAGCTTATCTTCTAGATGTGCATCTCCAGGGTTTTTGTACCAAAAAGTTTCCTGAAAGGAGTCATCACTTCTATCGCCAAGAAAGGAAAAGATCCCAATGACTGTAAATCTTACAGACCCATAACAGTCTCTTGCATCCTTAGCAAAGTGTTCGAGTATGTGATCTTCTCCGAGCTGGATACTGGAGATTTCGGGGATAATCAACTTGGATTCCAGGAAGGTCTCGGTTGTCCAGAGGCTCATCGCCTTCTTGCAAATGTACTCATGGACTCAGAGAGAAACAAGTCGCCTCTCTATATATGCACTATAGATATTTCAAAAGCGTTTGACAGCGTCAACCACATGCAAGCAATGAATGCTCTACTACTGAGTGGTGTAAGTAACCCTTGAAAAAGATTTCAATTTTGACATAGTTCTTGCACATACTATGTTAAGATTCAGTAATAGTAAATTTCAGTAATAGTAAAATTTCATTATGAAAGGGCCTTTACTTCCCGTATCGGGGCAACTCCTTTTGATAGGTGTGTGGTGGGCGATGGGTGATGTGGTGATCAATCTAGTGTTATTCTCAAAAGCTTTACGATACATTTGCAGTTGAAGTTAAATGATCTTCTTCTTTTCGTTATCAATCATTTCTTCGAGTGTGATTTTTGAGCAATGATCAGAAGCCCAATCGAACGCAGTTGATGTTGTGCCACCGGGTGGCACTCTCCAGGGGGATCACGGATAGAGGCGAAGGAGAGAACCAAATGAGCGGACGGTCACTTTTACAGTTATATATAAAAATAGTGAAAAAATTGAAATTCTGGTATGAAAATTCAATAGTTTCTGACAAATGGAAAAACAGAACATAAGATCCCGTCGAAATCGAATAAGGGAGGAGGCAAGGAGACGTTTTTAGCCCTCTCTTTTTCAAACATGCAATTTCCAAGACTCTGGACCACATGTTGCCTTCCTTTTTATTTTACAGTACCGACCTGTCTTACCTTGCATACGCTGACGACGTCCTTCTGCTCAGTAGATCGAAAGCTGACTTACAGGATAACCTGAGTCGACTCCACAGTGACTTTCTTTCTATCGGACTCTATCAATATAGAGAAGTGTGAGTTTCTAACCTTCAAGGCACCTAAAAGTGAATCTGTGACCCTCGGCAATCATGCAGTCCCTGCAGTGTCTGAGCTACGATATCTGGGTATCATGATTGCAGAAACGATCAGTAAAACCGGGCAATCCATAGTCAAGCAAACAACTACAGCCATTAAACATGCTTACGCGTCTATAGTGTCGAATCGTTGACGCTACTCCTGGAAACCTCTAGCCTCAATTTATGGTTCAGTTTGCTAGCCACATGTAATCTACCTTGCCGGTGCATCCCATGTGCTGACAGTGAGAGACTGCGAAAAAATCCGAAAGTGCTACTATAAGTATGAAAAATTTTTACTGTATATATCCAAGCGATACCGGAATTCTCGACTGGAAAAATATGGACTTCCGGAGCCATCCAAGCAATGGTTGACCATTCGGGACAATTCAGTGTTCAGAGTCAGATTGATGAGACGTCGTTTTTCACCTGCATTTGTTTGAGTTTCGTATCTTTTTTCTTTTTTGTTGTGCTCCACTATAATCTTTTTGTAGATGGTGGGTAATTAAATTATTATTATTATTATTTTCATTACTAATTACTCTGTCAAAAATTTCTTCGAAATTCAAAAACGACTTTTGTAACTGTTCTAGCTTTTTTTTTTTTTAGCTACTGGAAAGGTAGTTGGCCTTGAGGAAGAAGAAAAGGTATTCAAAACTTACCCAAAGCTCTCTGGGGAATGTGGTCGCATCTTGGAGCAAAGCGAAGAGCCGTGAGAAATGAACACACCCGAATGAACTTCATTGAAACTGCAACAAAAAACTGATGTAAACAAACATGGACTACCACAAGAAATACAGAAAAATGGAAAATGAAATATTTCTGGAAAAACAAATCACTCATTTTGGCAAGCGGCAAAAAAACTAATTCTTCAATGACAGTCTTGCCCGTTTCCGCTGCTGTAGCCCCAATAAGAAATAAATAATAATAATAAAAAAATCTCTTTAACTATTTTTATCATATTTTTCCTTCATCACTTGGACAAGAGCAGGCGGAATTATCAACAACAACAAACCAATTCAAGAAAAACAAATCAGAAAAACTAATAACGTTTCAAGCATCAAAGTCGGTATCATCAGGTTCGGCGGGTACTGCCCACTTTAGCAACAAAGCAGTCGTCTTGAAATTTAGTCCATTGTAAATTTGGTGACCCTTTTACCTCTAACCATAGTCTTATTCCTCGCTGGACAACACGAGTGTCTGCAACCTTTTCTGCTCCCGATTTAGATCTTTTTAGCTTGTACCCGAGCGCTAGTTATTCTCTTCTTCGTTTACCGAGCTCAGCTGGCAAGTCTGTCGACACACTGAAACCTGTTTTTTTTTTCAGCTTTCCACATTCTTTCATAATAGCTAAGCGTTCAGCGTCTGAGAGGCTAATAAAGATAAGCTCGATAGCTTTCTGCTTACTTGGAAGGCTCAGCCCAGCTCCAGATTGGGAGGGAGCCGTCTTTTTAGACATACGGGACAATGTACTCATGCTCAGCTGATCAGCATCTACAGTTCCAAGTTTAGACTGAAAAAATGTCACTATAGTTTCTCGAAGATTTTTTGTTCCTTGCGGAGCTTCAACACCGTGAATAAGAATGTTGTTTCTTCGAGCGTACATCTCCGATCGCAGGGCAGTAGTCTTGACACGAACCAGCTCAGTCCTTAGCAGTTTATTCTCTGCTCTCAGTACTTTATTTTCATGTTAAAGCTTTGAAATCAAACTTTGAAGTTGTCCATACGGCGGTCGAAATGGTCTTTTGTCACTGACATATTGCTACCAGTTAATACCGCTCTGCCTAAATTGAACTAGAAAGGCATTGGGTACTTACACGCAAGGGCCTCTTTCATGTAATAATAAATCCAGTTATCACTCGGGGCACACTTTCGTCAAAATACAAATTTTCCAAAAAACCAGCCTGCAGTATCCTTTCAGTATAACACTGCGTCACTGCAAACTTTGCAGTTTCTAAGAGTAAATTTTATCCCAGGCAACTTCAGATTAGAACGTCATCTGGTTCTTTCTCTTATTCAGTTAAAAACAGCGATATCTATCAGAACTAATTGTTCTTTGTATTAGATGGCACTAAAACGGAAAATTGTAAGATTTCTGCTTTAAACAAGGAAACTGCTCCATAAAAACAGCTTCAAACTTCTGCACAATTTATTGAAAATATTCAAAAATCCAGGAACCTTCTTTCTCTCCCCCGCAACTTATTTCTGGTACATTTAAAATCACTAAGGATTTTCGATATTTTTAAGTGTTCATAGTTAGATAGATAGATGGCGAACTGAACTTAGAAGTAACTTATAATGTTGGTCTATACTTTTTTACTTCCATGGCTAAAGATTGCATCTGACATTGACAAATTTCTGAGATAATAGCAAAAATCATTGGCTAAGTAATTTTCAAAGGGAGGATCAGCAGTGCAATGTAGATCAGTAGGATAAAAATATAATGGTGCCTACATTGCCCTTTGACAACAGCTTAGTAAACAGTTTTTGGGTATCTAAGAAACATAACAGTGTCAGATGTGATCTTTAGGCCCAAGAAAATTTTTATTCCTTAATTTATTTTATGTTACTCTTTTATGTTCCATTATATTTTAGTCAAGAATATTAGTCATAACCGTTTGTAGTCAAATAAATTTAGTCATAACCATATTTAGTCAAGAATAGAAGGAAAGCTTTGGTGCTTAATCTTGGATCTAATATAAATTTTTAATATAAAGTATTGAAATGTTATTTTTAAAATAATATATAATAAATATTATTATTCATTATAAATATAAAAATTTCGGTGAAAAATTTTCGTTGTTTTGATATTCATAAGTATCATGCAATTACATTTTATTTATATATAAATATGTATAATAAATATTATTATAAATTCTAAATATACACATTTGGGTGTTATAAATTTTAGTCTGATTGTACGTTTACCGAGCGTGTTGATAAAGCTAGTAAAAGCCAGCGACGCGTCAGTCTAAACTCTTTTTGCTATCCGTCGACTTGGGTGCGATAGTGTGAAAACTCCCTATCTGGCTTATGTAAGACCGCAAATCAAAGACGTTGCACCTGTTTGGGGCTCATTCGTCCAGCGTACCAGCCATTTGTGCGACAAAACTGGCTGTTCAGAAAAGGGTTGTAGTAATCGTAACAGGAAGTGCTCGAAAACACGACAAAATCTGAAGATTGACTCATTACGAGATGGGCGTGACCAATTAGTAATTTCTTCTGGGGAAACATTGTTTGCCTTACCTCAGCAACGCGAAATCTTACCACTAGATGTTGCTGTGAATGTCCGAACTAGGTTAAAACTGAAAGTTAGATCTCGTGAAATGCAAGACAAATCGGTATGGAAACTTATTTATTCCTTATTTTGTGGAAGTTGTAGTGATTCAATATGTTTATTTTTATTTTTTGTGTGTTTCTTAAGACTAGAAAAATTAGCTTTGTGGTTGAATATATGTCTAAATAAACCTAAGTCCAAGTACTATCGCCTTTGGCAGTGTAGCAGTACCCAACATAACTCGAAGAATTCAAAATAAGCTTAAATTAGGCCAGGTAAAAATTTAATTTTTGGTTAAAAAAATTGAGCAAATAAAAATTAAAAAAAACAAACAGTTAAAAATGAGCATTGTCTCTTGTACTTTTTTGGCAAGGATGATTCTCTCATTTTTGTAAAGTTAAAACTGCAAAAATAAAATAGACACAAACAATATATAAATCTAAGTCTTTATTATTGGCTATTTTCCAGCTCAGCACAGTCAGGTGGATTGATGCCTATCAGACCCGCTTATTTCCTACACCATTATCACCAGGGGCGTCCTGAGGCTCATTTTATTGGGGAGGGGAGGGGGCGATCTTGGTAAATTTTACCGAATCGCTACCTGATTTAAGCCGAATTTTCTGCAGAAATCAAGAATTTTGCTAACTTTCGGCCGATTTTGCAACTGCCGAAATTTCCGCCTTCGGCAAAAATTTTACCGGATGCCAAAAAAGTTGGCCCCCCCCCCCCCTTGGGACGCCCCTGATCATCACTGTTTATATAATTCATATAACCATGGATATATATTTTTTTAAGTGCAGCCAGACACGAACAAAGAAATTTTTTTGCTGATGGGGGCAATATAAAAACATATTGAAATTATTGATACTCAAAATACCCAAAAGATCTTGAGTTCAGCGATACATAGCAAGCCTTTCTTTTTCTGAAGATTTATAAATGAATTAAGGAACTAGAAGAGGGACTTGCCAAAATCTTGCACGATTATTCCCTAAATTACTGCAATGATTTCGCTAACAAATGTGCATTAAGTTAATGAAAAGATCTCCGCTCAAATTCTTCTAGAATCTTGAGTACCTTATTTGAAAAAAAAGGAGAAAGCTATTTTTTCTGTTGAATTATCAACCTAACTACCTTTCATGTTGTTGTGAAAGCGCTTTGAAATCTGACTGTGCTTGGATCGTTAGAATTGAATTCAATTTCTGTTTTTTATTCATTTTTAACATGTGTTGCTTTTTGAAAATTCTTCCGAGAAATTTGAAGTTTTTTTTTATTGCTATTTTAAAAATTGACGATTTTCCAACTACTTAGGCTGGGGGGACTAGAAGAGGGACTTGCCGAAATCTCGTGCGATTATTCCCTAAATTACTGTAACGATTTCGCTAAGCAAATGTACAAAAAGTTAATGGAAAGATCTCCGCTCAAATACTCCTATGTTCTTGGAATTTTAACTTTTCACCAGCCAATTATGGCAAATAAGCCAATAAGTCGCTAAAATGGATGGGGTAGGAACTCGAAATACGTTCTACTGCAAACTGCATCACTGGTCTTCAATTTGACAAACCCCCGAGTTTGGTCAATATTTTACAAGAAAATCTCTACTTGCCAATATTTCAGGGAGAAAATTTGTTAATTAAAGCTGTAGACGGTTTAATTGCGATGGCAATTTAATAACTAACGAGACAAATTGCTGTAGCTCAAAACTATTTATTTAATCATTTTAAAAGTTCCAATGCAATCTCCAGCAACATTTATAAACTTGTCCCGTCGTTATTCTAATTTTTGTATGCCTGCTATCATCAAGTTCTTTGAATTGATCTCGAAGCCACTTTTGCACCTAATTTTTAACTTCTGCATTGGATCAAAATTGGTTTCTGGGTAGAGCCTTAAGGGGCCCAGTCAAATCGAAGTCTGATGGAAGAGAGCAGGGCAGTTGGGGTGATTTGGAAGGGCCTCCTATCCCAGTTTTGAACTGTTTTGGATTTAGCAGTACCACATGTAGGCGCCCATTGTTATAGAGAAAAGTAACACGTTGAGCCCACGATGTGTTGTTGAAATGGCAGGCCTTAAGGTATGCTTGCAGTGTTCTGGAATTCACAGGAGCCTATCTATTGTGACTATCTTGAAAATCAACGAGCCATTAACAGTCAGAATTTTAGTGACATGCTCACATAAAAGTAAGCCTTTTCACTCCAATGAAACGTCTTGGGCTCTTGACTGAGGGCGTGATTTGACCCGCTACTTATTGAATGGCCTTCGTAATAAACTGCATACATCTGAATTTGTGTGGGTGTTAATGTTTTAAGAAAAAAAAAAAAAAACAACAACACATTTATTAGAAAAATATAACATGTGAGTGTTACCCTGAAGGAAGGCGCAATAAGGTTGACCAAGACAACCCACTACAACCGGGACCTGAGAAGTGAGGAGCTGTCTCTTCAACTAAGATGGGAGGATGCTATGTCTTTATATCGGTCCTGATGTGTCTCTTGAGGCTTTGTGCGCTAGTCCTAGCTATGGTGAATCTTAGGTCGAAGGTAAGGTGTATTTGACCGCTGTGCGGTTTCGCAGTATGGATTTATCGTTCCCACAAAAAACAATTTCCCTTCTTGTACTTTGGATATTAAAATAGCCGGAGCACTTAGAAGTCATTCGAAAATTGATTGCTGACAGAAGATGCAAACAGTTTCTTGCCATAGGAGCGAACACAGCGAATTATGTTTTTGTTTTCACAGCTCCTGGCATCAGCTGTCTTTGCTCCTGTTTCACTGGATATACCTTTTGACTGAAATTGAAGTCAGGAAGCTTTAGTAGAAGTCTGGGCAAACTAAAATTGTTACAGGATTTTGTAATGAGAGCTATAGAAATTCTGGCTCGACAAATGTTGCATCCTATACATAGTACTCAGTAAATAGTGATGTAGTAAAATAGTAGGTGGGCAGAACCAGCATATTTATTGAGCTGGAGGTTGCATCAGAGGTTTGATTTTGGAAGGGTATTAGCCAGTTTTTAGAAATATTGCCGAAACCATAATTTTAAACCATGGTTACTGAGGGGGAGGGGTTTGGAACAGTCTTGGGTGATTATTGATATTATATCTTTAAGCTATTGAATTTGTCAAAAGAACGTCTATTGAAAACATTGGATTTTTTTTCCTTTTGACCCCCCCACCCTCAGATAAGATATTTATTTCCAAAAAAATTACGGTACTTGTATGATATACCCCCTACCCAAAGATCTTCAAATATGTTTCTCTGACGCTCAATCCTAATGAAATATACCAAAGTAAGATGAAAATATAATACTTTAGAAAATAATTTGGGCTATATATTTGCACATTAGGGGGGGGGGGGTATAGCGAGTCTGCATGCCTAATGTGTTAGGTACGATTATTCTGCATATTGTGCAGTAAAAATTGCTTTCTAACTTCACACTGTCCGAATACTTTACCATCACCACCACCACCCTCCTAATGTGCAAATATATAGCCCAAATTATATATTTTCCGTTTATTCTGTCATTTCTCTTTGTCTTGTCTCACGCTAAGCTGAAAGGAACTAAATAAAAAAACGGTTCTATAATGCGTCAATGAATGAACAACTTGAGTGGTAGGGGGTTTATCATATAAAATTACCAAAATTACTATTACAAGCAAAGATATGCGGAATTTGAATAAAAAACAATCTGTATAAGACTATCTAACTTCTGCCTAGAAAATGATTTTGCTTATCAACTAATTGAATATTAAATTTTTTTAGAAAAAGAAGTTAGGAAATGTGATTCTTCTGCCTTATTTCAACAGATGCATTAGCTATTCAATAGATATGTTTAAATTTGATTTGTGCATAAATGACAAAAAAAATATCCTTGGTCACCTTATGTTTTATGTTTCAGGGTTATCCTTATGGAATCCTGTGGTACTGTTTTGTGCTAGTGGCCCTTCAAGTTCATTTTCTATCTCTGTATTTCGCCAAACAGTTTTTAGTAGCATGGAAGATACGGAGTTCAAAGAAAGCCTACTGAACTGAAAACACGATTTCGCCCTTGTTTTCATTGGGTGAAAGAAGCTTTAATTCAATCTCTCTAGCAGACTCGACTAAATTTCAGAAATTTGAAGTTATTGTTTGTTTTTTGTTGTTGTGATTTATTTTAAATCGAGGAGGATTGTTGATATTCAACCACTGAGATACTGAAATATTAAAAATGTTCCTTTTTTAGTTTCTTGGCTTGTTGCAAACTTTTTATAGGAGCTAAAAATGTATTTTTTGCTGGTAACCTCTGCACAGGGGGTTTCAGGAGAGAAGGAGGCAGAGGGGGCACTTGCCCCGCGCTCAGAAATTTTTGGGGCGCAAGATTTCAAATAAATAATATAACGGTTATAATCATTTTGTAACTTTTGAAATTTCATTTTTATTAAAACAGGGTTGCGGATGCAGTTAAAAAATGAACATAATTAATAAATCATTAATGGATTAATAAAATAAATTAAAAATGATAATATTTTAGTAATTTAAATAGTAAATTAAAAAATAAAATAAAATACATTATTAATTAAATTAATAAACTGAAAATAATTTTGTTAATAAACGAATTTTTTTTTATTAGGCCAGAAAATCTTGTAGGAGACAAGGGGAGGTGCGCTAATCAACGTTGTGCCCATGGCGCACGAGGGTCCAGAATAGCCATTGCCTCTACAACCCTTGATATTAACATTCTGGAAAATTTGAACTTACAGAGTTTCTAAATTACTCCTTTGTTCTTCTCTCAGTATTTGCTGTCAATATGATATTTAATAATTTTTGTCATATACTGTTTGTCTCTCGTATTATAAAAAATGGCGAAGTAGACATTAAATAGACTTGTTTTCCTTTGAGAGCAGTAGGATTTTTCGCTGTGAAAAGTAGAGTATCATTTACGTCGTTTACTAATATCATCATCAGCAGACGATTCATAAATTAAAACGGAACTCATTGCGGCATTAGCGTCACACTGTCGAATCTGATCCTAATGCTGTAGATTTTTTTGTTTTTTAAAATTTGGGATTTTTTTTCAACTATAATTCTCCTGGTTAAAGACTAAGACCATAAAAAAATCAATTGGCTATCATAAAAATTTCCTCTTTAAAGTACGAAAATACCAAAAAATACATTTCTTGATACCTAAACAGACTCCTTATCGAATAAATTCTTTAGTATATATTATCTTATAAATTTTTTTTTTAAAATCTTGGCCGAAAATTCCGTGGTAAGGGGCTAAACCAATTCTAGCATGGGCCTCGCTTTGGGCCTACGTCGCGGTTTTGAAACATGGGCCATTCCAGTACTAGGTGTTGCCCCCCCCCCTAGCGTTCGAAAAATTATTTTTATTGGGATTTATGTCCGTTTATATGTTTTTTTTTATATTTTGATTAGGGGGCGACCGATATTGCTTGTGGGTGTCCGATACCAATATATGCAGTACCTATAGAATTTGCCGATAAATTCTCCTTCGGAAAAAAAAACTTTGCATTATCTGCTCATATTATTACTCGCACGCTTACTTGGTCTATTACAGACCAAAGAACAGTCTCAATAATTCGATGTGGATTCCAAATAATGCAAAAAAATTATTTAGAAAAAAAATAATTAAACCAAATAAAGTTCTAGTCTGGACAGTAAAACTATTTTAAGCCGGCTTAGTCACATAAACACAAATAAGTGAAAATCTGATTGAAAGAAGTGTAAGATATTTATTTAAAGTGATTATTCGAAAAACTAATATCAATCGCAAGAATTTCTACTGACATTCAGATTTTAATGTAAAACCTTTCGATTCATATTTTATGGTCTCTTACTACAGAATACACGCTAAGCACACTGGGTACAGCTATGGTTTTCAGTTGGAGGATGGATTTCAAGAATGTTTCAACAATGTCGTCTAGTATGCTGACAAATGCGTACACATAAATTAAATTTCACAATGTCAAAGCGGAGCCTAGTACTGTATATCCTGTCTGTAATTTAGGGACTGTTGTATCATTCAAACCGGATAGTGAATATTCATTAATCATGAATTTAAATGGTAGTGAATTCTTTTTTTTTGGTTTGTAGAAGTTGTACATTCTTGAACTCACCATACATTTTGAACATTGCTGAATCAGGTGTGTATTGACAAGAAATATACTTTGACTTCATTTGACTCACCTCTGCTGCCCCCTCCACCATGTTCAGACTTAGCTGCTGGCTCCTTCCCCAAGGACTGGACAAGCAAAAATTACTTGAGGAAATCTGGCGCCATCTTCGTGATAAGTTGCGTATAAAAAGAATTGGCCGATATCTCCTCCCCCCCCCCCGATAATGACACTGACCCTCCGATCAATTGAACCTAAATTTTCATTAAACAAATTTGAAAAATGAGACAAATTTGTCCCCTTCCCCCACTCAGATATCGAAAAATACTTTGAAATGTGAACAGACATTTACTTTTTGGTTTTTTTTGTCTTGTTTAGATTTAGTAAAGGGAAATAGAGAGACATTTCGATTTTTGATTATGAAAATATAGTTAATATTTGACTATTTTTCATCAAAGTTCGAGCCAAAACGAAAAAAAATACGAGCCAAACATTTTTTATCTCAATATAAATGGAATTTATTTACTTTTTAGTCATTATTTACCATAGGATTATTTACCATTCCCTTGTTATAACAGGAAAGACACTTCGATTATTCAATAGACAGGCCATATGAAACTTGTAAAAATAAAGAACCGTAAATTGAAACAAATCCTTATAGATTGGTTTCTCCTGTCACCTTTATCTTACTTCTACAAGTGACAAGATAAGATTAGTACAGATGCGGTTTTAGGAGGAGCACAGGGGGGGGGGTGCTTGCCCAGGGCGTAGAAAATTTAGGTAAGCAGTTTTAAATGTAAAATCTAATGGTTTTAATAATTTGGTAGCATTTTTAAATTTAATGTATATTAAAATTAAGTAGAGGGAGCAATTAATAAATGAAAATAATAATTAGTTGATTGATAGAGTAAAAGCGAATAAAAAAGTAATAATCATTAAAATAATTAATAATATTTAAACAATTGAAAACAAATTATTAATTAATTGATAAATCAAAAATGATTTTGTCATTAAAAGAAAGTTTTATTAAAATTTGGCCCAAAAATTTTGTACGACCGGCGTCGGCGGGGGGGGGGGGGGGGAATCAAAATTTGCCTCGGGTTCACGAGAGGCCAGTACTGTCCCTGGCTTAGTAGCTACAATTGAAAAATAGTAATGAATTGCTGTCAATTTTCAAATCGATACTTGATAAAAACACTAATAAATAAACTTGCAAAATAAATTTAAAAATACAAAAAGCTTTCAAAATATTTTTCCTAGAATTTGTAGCAGAAGGGAAACCACACATGAAAAATGCTAAGCAAAAGAGTTATTCTAAGAGGATGAAACGGTGCATCATCGTCACGCCTATGTACAGGAGGGTGAGGGAGATATAAAGACAGAAGCGGTTTTAGGTGATTAACAGACGACCCCAGGAGCAGAAATTTTAGGAGCGCAAAATTTCAAATAAATAATCTAACGGTCATAATCATTTTACAATTTTATTTTTATTAAAATAAAGTTGATGGCGCAATTAATAAAATGAAAATGATTAATAAAATACAAGTTAATTGATAATATATAAATCAGTTAAAATAATTCTATAATAACTAAAATAATGAATCAAAACAATTAACAATAATCAAATAAGAAATTATCATTTAATTAGCTGAAAATCATTTTTTAATAGATGAGCATTTTATTAAAATTTTGCGAGAGACAGGGCACTAATCAAGATTGTACCTCAGGCGCAAGAAAGACGAGAAACGTCACTGCATAAGAAAGTATATCACCATTGATTAGCTCGACTGAAATGGTATCGATCTGAAATTAAATTAGATATAATAATTGTTGATTATTTTTCTTTCGTCAATTTTAAAATGAAAACATAAATTAATTTAATTGTTTATTGGGATGATCTCAAATAACTAATTAAATCTTAGATATTAAATTTAATAATCAAAAATTTCATATAAATTAAATAAATAACAAGAAACATAGGTCAGAAAGTTGTACTTTCGTAGTTATCGCATATTTATTCCACTACACCGGAGTAAACATCGACTTCGATACTCTGAAGAGCGTGAGAAGGTCCTTAAACTAAATTAAAATAGTGTTTAAATACAAATGGAGATACGGCCTTTAATCAAGAATTTCAAACCCCTGAAAATTCCGACAACGACCATAAAATGTCAGGCGAAATTTTAACAAAATTTTCATTTATTAATAAGATTATTTCTATTGGACAGTTGTAATTATTGTCAAATTATTTTTATGTTTTATTTTATTTTACTAGCTGTTTGATAAAATATTAATAATATATTAATTGATAAAAAAATAAGTTGCAAAAATTGTATTTTTATTGATGTTGTATTCATTTATGTTTATTTTGGTTTGGTATTTTATCTTTGTTTATATTTTGCTGATGAATCCAATTTTTAATAAATGAGAAAAATAAGATTTATTATCATTTTAATCTTTTTTCTATAATTTCCGCAGTCTCATTTGTCGTTTTTTCTCTTTGTTCAGTTTTTTGTCATGGCTGGCCAGTTCGGGTGAAGATTTTTAAATAGTTTATTAAAATACATAAAGGTCCAGTTCAAAACTCTTCAATTTGTCAGTCAAAACGTCAATACGATAGTTTTTTCATTAACTTTGTAACAATACAAGTTGCAATATTCGCATTATTTCCACGTTTGAAATTATTTTTGACTCATGACAGGAAATGGGTCCCACAAGAGTACAGGATAGGGAGCAATACATCTTCTCAAGTCAAAATCATCGCTTCAGCGAGCTTAGAACCAGACGGCAAGGAGTTCCTGGTACCTCCAGTTTGAACAGAGGCTGTGTGCAATCCTAGGCCCATCATGTTAACACCATGGTTTTCGACACTTGGCGATGTTCCTCTACCAACAAGAGTAATCCCAATCCTAGTACCTCTTACTCATTATACATTCATGTCTAAAAACATTATACAACTATGGGTTGGCAGTCCGTAATGGATAACTTAGCTAGGAAGAGGTTTCGGCACAAAAAAATCAGAAACCTCAAACCCAGAAGAATTATCCAATGAATAGTATTCAGTGTAAATGCTGTGTCGTTTTCTAGGCTATTCCTCGAGAGGCACCACTCCTCAAAGTCACCCTTAAGCGCTATTCGCAGTTAGGGTTCTGGTTATGCAAACTAATGAAAGGTCCACTCTGACGCCACTAAGAGGCCACGTAAAAAGGATTTCCTTTTCAGGGAACGGACCCCCCCAATCATCTCATAACATCAGAACAGCTCCAACCTTTTACACCCAGCTTATCCTCTTCAGGGCTAAGCATCAACTGACTGAATTTAATACTAACCACCCACAGGTATTATTATGTCCATAGAGCCAGTGACAATTTAAAGAAGAAAAGACAAGCGTTATTTTACAGCTTTGTGCGCGTTATTCAAGGAAAGAATAGCTAAAATAAATATGCATATA